>NW_024523789.1:706901-723812 GCF_017590135.1 Pyrgilauda ruficollis
TCCCATGGGATAACCCCGCACGGGAGAATTCCCATGGGATAACCCCGCACGGGAGAGCTCCCATGGGATAACCCCGCACGAGAGAATTCCCATGGGATAACCCCGCACGGGAGAGGCTCCCATGGGATAACCCCCACGGGAGAATTCCCATGGGATAACTCCACACGAGAGAGCTCCCATGGGATAACCCCACACGGGAGAGCTCCCATGGGATAACCCCCACGAGAGAATTCCCATGGGATAACCCCGCACCAGAGAGCTCCCATGGGATAACCCCCACGAGAGAATTCCCATGGGATAACCCAACACGGGAGAATTCCCATGGGATAACCCCGCACGGGAGAATTCCCATGGGATAACCCCACACGGGAGAGCTCCCATGGGATAACCCCACACGAGAGAATTCCCATGGGATAACCCCACACACTGCCTGGAGCAGGGAATTCCTGCTTGGATAACCCCGCACACTGCCCTGGAGAGAGTTCCCATGGGATAACCCCACACACTGCCTGGAGCAGGGAATTCCTGCTTGGATAACCCCGTACACTGCCCTGGAGAGAATTCCCCATTGGATAATTGGTCCTCTCCCAAGGACCCCAAGGATGGGGAGATGCCACCACCCAACACCCTCATCCCAAACCCTGCTCCCACAGGGAATAGAACAGATCCCAGGATATCCCCACAGGGAAGGGGCAGATCCCACCAGTCCCCATCCCTAACCCCTGCCCCTACAGGGAACGGGGCTGATCCCAGGATATCCCCACAGGGAACGGGGCAGATCCCAGGATATCCCACAGGGAACAGGGCAGATCCCAGGATATCCCCACAGGGAACAGGGCAGATCCCATGAGTCTCCATCCCAAGCCCCTGCTCCTGCAGGGAACGGGGCAGACCCCAGAGTGCCCCAACAGGGAATAGAGCAGAACCCAGGATGTCCCCACAGGGAAGATCCCAGAGTCCTCATCCCAAAGCCCTGCTCCCCGGGGAAGGGGGCAGATCCCAGAGCCCTGCTCCCCAGGGAAGGCGGCAGAGCGGAGCGGCCAGGCCGGGGACTCACGCTCGTTGTCCCCTCCCGGGGGGTGGTAGAAGGAGAGCCCCAGGGAGATGATGGCTGCGATCTCCAGGATGATCAGCGTCACGTCCTGCAGCGCCTCCCACACCAGCTGCAGGAACGTCTTGGCCTTCTTGGGGGGGATGAAGTTCTGGCCGAAGACCTGGCGCCGCTTCTCCAGGTCCGTGGGGTTCCCAGACAGGCCTGGAGGGGTGGGGAAAGCAGGGATGAGGGTAAATCCCACTCTTGTCCCTGTGGAATTCATCCAGGAGCAGCTCTCTGCTTGCCCTAGAGAATGTGAGGTGCTGGCAGCGGGGAGACAAGGAGTAAATAAATAAAATGTAAATAAATAAAGTATAGAGGCATCAATAAAAGAAATAAATGAAATATAAATAAATGAGGTATAAACAGATAAATAAAATAAATAAAATTGAACTATAAATAAATGAAGTATATACACATAAATTATATAAAATACATAAAGTATAAACAACTAAAATATAATTAAATAAGATATAAAATAAAAATAAAGAAAGTATAAAGAAACAAATAAGTAAAATATAAACAAATAAAGTATCAACAAATTAATGAATTAATTAAATAAATAATGCATTAAAAGATAAAATAGAAATATATAAAATATAAACAAATCAAAATACAAATAAACCAAAATATAAGCAAATAAATACCTACATAAACCAGAATATAAACAAAGAAAGAAATAATGTATCAGGCTGCAGCCTGGAGAGTGCCACTGTCACCCCCGGGCAGGGGACACCAGGCTGCAGCCTGGCGAGTGCCCAGGTGCTGCCAGCTGGCACCAGCAGCCTTGTTTACATCAAATGAGCCATAAATCTGGGCAAATCCAGGCAAATCTGGGCAAATCCGGGCAAATCTGGGCAATTCTGGCACCTGTGGCCACCTGAGCCCTGTCCCTGGCAGCCCCTGGAGCTGCGGGAGCCTCTCCCAGCCCTGGGGACACTGGATCTCAGCTGGGATTTGGGAAGGGGGCAGATCCCAGCTGGGGTTTGGGAATGGGGCAGATCCCAGCTGGGATTTGGGAATGGGGCAGATCCCAGCTGGGGTTTGGGAATGGGGCAGATCCCAGCTGGGGTTTGGGAATGGGGCAGATCCCAGCTGGGGGTTGGGGATGGGGCAGATCCCAGCTGGGGTTTGGGAATGGGGCAGATCCCAGCTGGGGTTTGGGAAGGGGGCAGATCTGAGCTGGGGTTTGGGAATGGGGCAGATCCCAGCTGGGGTTTGGGAATGGGGCAGATCCCAGCTGGGATTTGGGCTGGAGTGCAGGAAAAGGGTGGGACACAGCAGGACACGGAGCTGGGACTGAGGATGGGGGAAATAGGGAAATAATGGGGGAAAAAAGGGAGCCTGAGCCCCTTCAGAGCCTGCCAGGCAGCGATGGTGACAGTGGCAGTGTGACACAGCCGTGTCCCCAGCACCACCTTAAGGGACCCCCCCCTGCCACCCTTCTCCACCTTAAGATGTCCCCAGGGCCACTGCCAGGTCCCGGGATGCTCCGGGAATGGCCCTGGGCACATCCCGGTGGTGCCTGGAGCAGCCTGGCAGTGACAGGGGACCCCGGCCCTGCACTCAGGGGACAGCTCCGAGTCATTCCAGGGGACACCTCCCTGCCAGCCCCGTGTCACTCTGGGGACACCCTCTGCCAGCCCCGTGTCACTCTGGGGGGACACCTCCCTGCCAGCCCCCTGTCACTCTGGGGACACCCTCTGCCAGCCCCGTGTCACTTTGGGGACACCCTCTGCCAGCCCCGTGTCACTTTGGGGACACCCCATGCTAGCCCTGTGTCACCCTGGGGACACCTCCGTGCTCGCCCCATGTCACTTTGGGGACACCCCCCTGCCAGCCCCGTGTCACTTTGGGGACACCCCTCTGCCAGCCCCATGTCACTTTGGGGACACCCCCTGCCAGCCCCATGTCACTTTGGGGACACCCCATGCTAGCCCTATGTCACTCTGGGGACACCTCCCTGCCAGCCCAGTGTCACTTTGGGGACACCCCCTGCCAGCCCCGTGTCCCTGCAGCAGGAGGAAGCTGCAGGATCGATCCCACCCAGCCCAGCTGCAGGGAGGGGACAGCTGGCAGCTGGCAGAGCAGCCTCGGTGTCCCCACCCAGCCGTGACGAGGAGGCTGAGCAGGATCCTGGGATGTCCCGGCCTCATTCCCCACCAGAGAGTGGAAAATGCGGCTCATGGCCACAGAGCTGCGGGGACACACGTGGGGACACACATGGGGACACATGGGGACACAGGACGGTCCCACAGCCAGGGATCCCAAAGCAGATCCCACCCCTGGGAATGATCCCAGCGCTGTCCCCCACCCTCCCCGGGGAATTGGGGGGGGGTTCGATGGCTCTGTGCTGGCACAGGGAGGGTGACAAAGAGCCCGTGCCACCCAAATGCCACTGCAGGGTCTGGGGGGCCGATTAGAAGGTGACAAAGAGCAGCAGCCCTGGGGACACCGCAGACTCTGGGGTCGGGATCAGCACGGAAAATGGGGCAGAAACGCTGGGTGGAGGCCACAAGTGACAGCAGGGAGCTGTCACCAGTGCCAGATCTGCCTGGGGACAGTGGCTGTGGGGTGGCACGAGGAGCCCCCCCGCAGGAATGGGGCTGGGGGCGGCAGCTGAGTCAGGGAGGCTGTGCTGGCACCCAGGGGACACCGTGACTCAGCGGAGCCACCGCCCGCTCACGGCTGTGGGACACCCCACGCCACCCCAAAGCCACTTTGGGAGCTGCCCCGAGGGTTTGGGGTCTGCTGGCACCTCCTGGGGCACAGCTGGAGCTGCCAGAACCAGCAGACCCCAAAGTGACGCCGGGGGTGGGGACCCCAAGGGCCACCCAAGGCGGCTCTGGGGGACCGTGGCCAGCGTTTGCCATGAGGACAGCGCCAGGCTGGAGAGGGGACAGCCAGTCCTGCAGCACAGGGTGGCACCGAGGCTCAGGAGCCACACGGATCCCGGTGGGATCAGAGCACTCCAGGGCACGGATCCTACAGGGGACAGGGGTGCTGGCAGGACACCCCGGGCTGGCCCTCCTGGTGACACACAGGAGGACAAGGCCTGTGCCACCCCAGCGGGGTGATCAGCAGAGGGACAGTGAGAATGGGCATGGGGACAAACACCTGGGAGCAGGGACACAGAGCTGGGATGTGCTCCCCGCTCAGCGGGGTCAGACAGAGGTGCCACAGGTTCCCTCGGGAATTTGCTCTTCCAAAAAATCCCCGAGGATCTGGAGCAGAGAACCTTTCTTTGCTCTCTGGGATTTGGGGCAGCTCAGCTCCACGGGAGGGACGTGCCAGGGGCATCGGGGTGGGACTGAACGCTTCACCTGCCCTAAAAGAGCCTTTTGGGTTCTCCTCCCGCCTCTCCTCCCGCCCCACAGCAGCGTGACCCCACTTTGGCAGCGCTGAGCACATTGTTTTGTGACCTGGGCTTTGTATTTCCACCGGGAGCTCCCCCCCTGCTCTAACGACATCCCGATATTGTCTCTCCTTCCCGGTCCCACTCGCAGCTGGAAAGCTGCAAATCCCCCCCTTGCAACACTAAAAATATCCCACAGATTGTCACAGCCATGTCCCCACCCCACAGCCCCGGGGCTGAGTCCCCATCCCACAGCTTTAGGATCGAGTCCCCATGCCACAGCTTTAGGGCTGTGTCCCCATGCCACAGATTGTCACAGCCAAGTCCCCATCCCATAGCTCCAGGGCTGAGTCCCCATCCCACAGCTTTAGGATCGAGTCCCCATCCCACAGCTTTAGGATCGAGTCCCCATCCCACAGCTTTAGGGCTGTGTCCCCATGCCACAGCTTTAGGGCCAAGTGCCCATCCCACAGCTCCAGGAAACCCCTCAAAACTGGAATCAGGGGCTCTCTGCCCCCTGCACCCCCTCAATGCCAGGGAAGGCTCCACTGCTGTGCCAAGGCACCCCCAGTGCCACCAGCCCCAAAAGCCAGCCCAGCCCGTGAGGGCAGAGGTGACACCCTGAGGCCCTCCCAGAGGTGACCCCAGGCGTCACTGCCACCACTCCAGCTGTGCTGCCCAGGATTTCCTTGGAGCATCCTCAGACCAGGAGGGACCTGGGCCCATCTCCACATCCCTGGGTGCATCCCCCACCCCTTTTGGGGATGCAATGTCCCTGTCCCTTGCCTCAAGTGTCACCAACAGCTGCAGGTGCCACCCGGCCACCTCACCAGCACCCTCCAACCTTTACACCTCCCCTCCCTCCCAGTAACTCCGTAAATGATTAAACAGGGAACGGCTGGAGCAGCACCTGCGCTGTGGGGAGGAGCTCCTCACCCCATCCCACATCGCTGACAATCCCAGGGGTGACAACCCCAGACCACGGGATGGCCACTGGAGCCACCACCCTCAGGTGTCACCTTCACACAGCTCCATCTCAAAGATGACAGCCCCAGAGGTGACAGCCCCAGACCTTGGGAGCCATCACTGTCAGGTGTCACCTTCACACAGCTCCATCTCAAAGATGACAACCCCAGAGGTGACAACCCCAGACCATGGGAGCCATCACCCTTGGATGTCACCTTCACGTGGCTCCATCCTGGAGGTGACAACCCCAGACCATGGGAGCCACCACCCTCAGGTGTCACCTTCACATGCCTCCATCCTGGAGGTGACAACCCCAGACCATGGGAGCCATCACCCTTGGATGTCACCTTCACATGGCTCCATCCTGGAGGCGACAACCCCAAACCTTGGGAGCCACCACCCTCAGGTGTCACCTTCACATGGCTCCATCCTAGAGGTGACGACCCCAGACCATGGGAGCCACCACCCTCAGGTGTCACCTTCACATGGCTCCATCCTAGAGGTGACAACCCCAGACCTTGGGAGCCACCCCCCTCAGGTGTCACCTTCACACGGCTCCATCCTAGAGGTGACAGCCCCAGACCTTGGGAGCCGCCACCCTCAGGTGTCACCTTCACACGGCTCCATCCTAGAGGTGACAGCCCCAGACCTTGGGAGCCGCCACCCTCAGGTGTCACCTTCACACGGCTCCATCCTAGAGGTGACAGCCCCAGACCTTGGGAGCCGCCACCCTCAGGTGTCACCTTCACACGGCTCCATCCTAGAGGTGACAGCCCCAGACCTTGGGAGCCGCCACCCTCAGGTGTCACCTTCACATGGCTCCATCCTGAAGCTGACAACCCCAGAGGTGACAACCCCAGCCCACGGCAGGGCCACTCACCTTCGACCGGCGACGTCTTCAACCTCTTGCAGACGTTCTGGACGCCGCCATAGGAGTCGTTGATCCGGGCCACGGCCTCGGCGCTCCTCAGCTCCATGAGGTTCCTGAGCTCCACCAAGGAGCACCCAAAGTCCCCCTCATGGTTGCCCTCGGCCACTGAGTTCCCGGGGTGGTGGTCGGCCACGTTGTTCGTCATCTTGTCACAGTGACGGTGCCACCGGCGCGGCGCTCCTGGGGCGGCCTCGCTCGCGGCTCCGGCAGCTCCGGGGGGGGATGCTCCGTGTGGCCCCTTCCCTGGGGGCTTCCCGGGGGGAACGGGAGGCTCTATCCGAGCCCAAGTTGTCGGGATGAAGGTGTAAACAGGATGTGCATGTTACCGCGGAGGCGACCTTAGCAACGCCCGGCGTGCAGCTCCTGCAGCGGGAGGAGGAGGAGGAGGAGGAGGAGGAGGACTGACTGGATACCACAGCAACTGGAGCTGCGAAAACAACCGTGGGAAACAAAAATATCGGCGTCAGGAGGGCTTGGGAAGGAGTGAGGTGCGCCATGGGGTGGGAGAGGGGAGTGGTGCTACCCCAAGGTGGGGATTTTTAGGGAGAATTTGGTTTGGGCAGAAATTCCTGGGCGAGAAGTTGAGCTCGGAGTGTGGAGCAGGGAAAAACGGCAGCTGCGGGGCCGGGCAGGAAAGGAGCCCAGGTGGTTCTTCACTTTCAGCCCAGACAAACCCTCCCGTTGATTTTGGGTTAAAAATACCCCTCAGCAGTGGGAAACAGCTGCTTCCTCCCCTGGGCAGGACATGGGGGCTGGAGCATTGCTCCCCGCCCTGCTGGAAGGTAGGGAACGATCCCAATATCCCAATATCCTGACATCCCAACACACTGATATCTCAATATCAAAATATGCCAATGTCCCAATATCCCAATACCTTGATATCCCAATATCCAAATATCCTAATGTCCCAATATCTAAATATCCCAAAATCCCTATGTCCCAACATCCCAAATTCCCAAAATCCTGATATCCCAATATCCCAATATCCAAATATCCCAGTAACCCAAAACCCCAATATCCCAATATTCCAACATACCAAATTTCCAAAATCCTGATATCCCAATATCCCAATGTCCCAGTATCCCAGTCTCCCAATATCCATGGGAAAGGGGCTGCAGCACCCCACAGCTCAACATCAGCTGGGAGATGCCACAGGAACCACGAAAAAGAAGAGGGAAGTGGCAGAGAAGCCAGCAAAACCTGGGAGTTTGTCGGAAATCGAGGCTTTTCCGTCATGACCTGTTCCAAGGTGGCTCCCTGAGGGCAGCGAGTGGCTCTCAGTGTCCCTAAGAGCTGCCACCCAGGTCACAACCCCCCAGCGAGGACAGGGGAACCCCAAAAACACTTCAACCAAGCCAGGCAAGGACCACGAGCATCCCACAGCTCCCCCATTCCTCAGGGATTTGGGGGCTGGGATTCCCTGCTGGCATCTCAGAGTTCTAGGGACAAATAGGGACATGGAGGGAACAGCACAGGCCAGAGGGAAAAAGGGCTTTTTGTCAGCCAGGGTTAGCTGTGTTCCCAAGCTCCAGGGAAGCTCCCGGCACTCCAGAGGCAAAAAGGCTGTGAGGGGAGGCTCTCATGGAGAGAAAATAAAATCTTTCTGAGGGCAAAATAAATAAAGATCAACAAGGGAATGGCCACTCTGGCGGCATCCTGGGGCCCAGGGGTGGCAGAGCAGGCTGGGGAGGGACAGGGGAGGACAGGAGGGAGGAGGGACAATGTCCACGGCTGATCCCAGCACACACGGGAGGCACCAGCCCTCACCAAGCCCACAGAAAGGCACCAAATCAGCACAGGGCTGTCATGAACAGCCCCAGTTCCAGCCCCAGGGTTGTCCCAAACTGCCCCATCTCAAACTGCCCAATTCCAGCCTCAGGGCTGTCCCAAACTGCCCCACCCCAAACTGCCCCGATTCCAGCCTCAGGGCTGTCCCAAACTGCCCTGATTCCAGCCTCAGAGCTATCCCAAACTGCGCCGATTCCAGCCCCAGGACTATCCCAAACTGCCCCATCGAAAACTGCCCAATCCCAAACTGCCCCAATTCCAGCCCCAGGACTGCCCCAAACTGTCCCATCCCAAACTGCCCCATCCCAAACTGCCCTGATTCCAGCCTCAGATCCCAAACTGCCCAATTCCAGCCCCAGGACTTTCCCAAACTGCCCCATCCCAAACTACCCCGATTCCAGCCCCAGCCCCAGGGACTTTTCAATCTCTGGGGCAGCACAACCCCAGAGAAGCAAACCCTCCCTGCCTGGCCCTCCTTATCCCACCAGCAGCACCCCGAGGGCAGCTCCCGGCACTATCAGGGCACCACAGGCACCAACTGCACCTCGGGGACAGCAGTGACACCGCCAGAATGTCCCCACCTCGGGAGGGACCTGTGCCCCAGCTGCAGGGAGGAGGGGAGCGGGGCAGGATGGGGGGACACAGGGATGGGGACACTGGGATGGGACATAGGGATGGGGACACTGGGATGGGACACAGGGATGGGGACACTGGGATGGAAAGACACAGGGATGGGACACAGGGATGGGGACACAGGTATGGAAGGACACAGGGATGGGACACAGGAATAGGGACACAGGGATGGGGATACAGGGATGGGGACACAGGGATGTAAGAACACAGGGATGAGACACAGGGATGGGACACTGGAATGGGGCACTGGAATGGGACACAGGGATGGAAGGACACAGGGATGGGGACATGGGGATGGGGACACAGGGATGTAAGAACACAGGGATGGGACACAGGGATGGGACACTGGAATGGGACACAGGGATGGAAGGACACAGGGATGGGGACATGGGGATGGGGACACAGGGATGTAAGAACACAGGGATGGGACACAGGGATGTAAGAACACAGGGATGGAAGGACACAGGGATGGGGACACTGCAGCTCCTGGGACACCCAAGCTCCTCAGGCCAGAGCGTTGCTGCTGCCTCATCCAGCAGGGATCCCTGCCCATCCCCAGCCCCGTTATCCCACGGCTCCTGGTGGAGCTGAGCTCATCCATCCCTGCAAGGCAGCAGCTCCCAGCAGCGGGAAGCAGGAGGTGGCAGGCCCAATTAAGCAGGCTCCTGCTGATTAAGAGAAAAAACGCTAATTCCCCCACCCCACCACGCTCATTTCCTCCTCTTTCATAGCAACGGCGCTGTCTGAGGAGCGCTCAGAGGTTAAGAGGGAGACAGTTAATTAATACTGTAATGGCCTAGCCCTTAATTACCCCTGACAGAGCTCAGGGGGCAGCGATCAGCACCATCCCTATGTCCCACTGTGAGATTCCAGCCTGGAATTCATTCTGCTCTTGGGGGAAAAGAGGGACCCATCACCATCCCTATGTCCCACTGTGAGATTCCAGCCTGGAATTCATTCTGCTCTCAGGGAAAAGGAGGGACCCAGCACCATCCCTGTGTCCCACCCTGCAGTCCCAGCCTGGGACCGAGGTGTGGGATGGCTGGGAAGGATCCAGCCGGGTCAGAGCCATCGCTCTGAGGAGCCCCCAGTGACTCCAGCAGGCCCTGTCCTTTACTCTGGGAATCCATTCCCAGAGCCCCCGGGCCCTGGAGAGGAACAAGGGAAGAAAACAGCCCCGGTGGGAGAGGACCTGAGCTGACACCAGCTGTGTCACCTCCCAGATGCCATCCCTGAGCTGGGAACCCACCCTGGAGCCTGGCGGGGTGTGAGGGGAGGAAGGAGAGGGGTGTGAGGGGAGGAATGAGCGGGGCGTGAGGTGAAGAAGGAGAGGGGTGTGAGGCGATGAAGAAGAGTAGTGTGAGGGGAGGAAGGAGCAGGGTGTGAGGGGAGGAATGAGCGGGGTGTGAGGGGAAGAAGGAGAGGGGTGTGAGGTGATGAAGAAGAGCAGTGTGAAGGGAGGAAGAAGAGCAGTGTGAGGGGAGGAAGGAGCGTGCGGGCTCCAGGCAGGAGGAGCTGGCGGGGAGCGGCGGAGCCGGTGCTGCAGCTGAACCTGCCCGGAATAATAAACGGCAGCATGGCACCTCCGTCCTGCCAGGGACAGTGCCCGCGGGCAGGGCCACCGCCCCAGCGTGGCCTGTGCCCACCCCAGCCCCAGCACCTGCCGGATTCAACCTCGGGGAAAAGCGACGAGGAAAAATTAATCAGCTGGAGATGCCACAAGTGGCAACTTCAGCCACGCCGTGGGTGGCCCTGCTGCCGTGCTGGTGGCACTGCTGATGGCACCAGGAGCCTGGCACATGCCAGCAGCAGCCGTGGCTGGGTCCCTGGGTAAGGACAGGGATCCTCCTGCCTCAGGACATCGGATCAGATCCGGGACAGGAGCACTGCTCCATCCTCCCACGGATGATCAGAGATGGAGCAATCCCTGCCCAAGCTCAGGAGGTTCTTCCATTGATGAAATCCGTGCCCCAGCTGGGACATGTCCCACCACCAGGCCGAGGAAAAGCATCAGCAGCCGCCACATTCCCTGCCCAGAGCCACAAATCCCAGCTCGGATCAGATGGATCAAGGTGGGATCACCTTCCCCAAGCACCTGGATCCCAGCCCCACATTCTGCCCCTTTCAGCAGCACCCACCAGGGTCCATCTCCTCTCCCAGTTTGGGAATGGGGTGTTGGGAACACTTGGCTGCCGGAGGTTGCCATGGCAAACTCAATGTAAAGCTGTCAGGGATGCTGTTTATGTTGCCAAGTGGGGAGGAAGGGAAAAAAATAAATAAATAAAAAATTTTAAAAATCAACTCCCCCAAAATTACCCTTCCTTGGCTCGGGTTTGAGTTTTTTTCTCATTGGGAATCCAAAGCTGCATCGGCAGCGGGATGAGAGAGGCTGCACGGACAGAGCCGTTCTCCAGAGGGACAAACGGAGCCAAAGTAGCCAATTAAAGCAGAAAAACGGCCTTGGAGCACCTTCCCTGCCCTGCTGGCCGCTCTGCTCCCCCTGCCCAGCACAGACCCCACGCACTGCCCTGCAGCTGGGCCCACCCAGGAGCGGCGCTGGGGGGGCACAGGGAGGTGAAAATCCTCTGGAATGGCTGAGTCCAGGGAGGGATCACCGGGAGAGACCCACGGGGTGCTGCCATCACTGGGCTGGGGGGCTGGGGAGGGACCAAACCCCCCTGCAGCCCCTCAGAGCCAGGGGAGAGCCCTTCCCAGTGGGAATGTGGGAACAGGCTCTTCACTGGGACCTGGGCACAGCCATCCTGCCCCATGCCAACAGGTGACAGCCTTGGGGACAGGGAGGGCACCTGGGGAGGGGACAGACCCCCCTGCAGCCTCTCAGAGCCAGGGGAGAGCCCTTCCCAGTGGGAATGTGGGACCTGGGCACACCTGCCCCATGCCAACAGGTGACAGCCTTGGGGACAGGGAGGCCACGGGGGAGGGGGGCACGACCCCCACACCGGGGCTGAGCCGGGTCCCTGTTCCACCAGGACACGGCCACGTGGAGCAGGTGGCGCCCAGCCCGCGGTGACAGCGGCTCGTGGGGGGTCTTACGGTGTCCCCGGGGTCCCCCCGGAGCCGGCGCGGAGCCCCGCGGGCAGCGGGGGGGCCCCGGCGGCCCTGGGGGCCCCTCCCCTGCACACTCACCAAATCGCAATGTGCAGATGGCAGCGGCTCCCGCTCCTGCTCCTGCCTGTTCCCAGCAACACCCCTGGCAAGGGAAGCCTTCCCTCCTTAACCCCTCCGGCGCCGGGAGAGGCCACCCGCAGGGGACACCGCGGGGCTGTCACCTCCTGCGGCGGGGAGGAGACACGGCGGTGGCGCACAGGGACAAACCTCATGCTCAGGGCTGGCTCGGAGGGTCAGGGGACATCCCAGCCGGGATTGTCACCCTCGGGGAGGAGGGGCAGGGTGGCAGAAGGTCACGGTGGCGGAACCTCCATCCTGGTGCCACGGAGAGGCGAAGGCGACAAGGCCAGGCTGCGACAGACCCCCGGACACTCGGGGACCCTGTGCCAGCTCAGGAGGATCTGTCCCCTTCCCCCGGTCACGCCGCTGTCCCCATGCCCCGCTCCTCGCCCCGGGGGGCTGCAGGTGCCGAAAGCAGAAGCGGTGGCACCCGGGGACAGCCACCTGTGGCACCCGCGGGATGTCCCCTCCTCCCGCCGCAGCATCCGCTTCCTCCGCCAGGGGTGGGGACAGCGACACTGCCCTGCCCGGAGGGGACCCCCGCACCCCACAGTGCCACCCCCGCCACACCTTGGGGACGCTCCAGAGCCAAACCCCGGCACGGGGGACACGCCGGTGACAGCCAGACCCCCTCGTTCCTGGGGGGCAGGGGGGGAAGGAGCCCGCAGGTGGGGGGAATAAACGGTGGGGGGGAATGCCCTGGAAAAGGAGCAGGAAAACGCCCAGGAAGCGCTGGGGCCTCACGGAGCGCGGCAGCAGCAGCGCTGTGCCAGGGAAACTGAGTCACCAGCCGAGTGACAAAGCGAGTGACAAAGCAGACACGCAGCAGTGGCGGAGCCCAGGGAATTCGCTGTTGGGATCCGGCCCCTGAGGCTGCTCCTCGCCAGCCCCGCGGGCAGGGCAGGGCAGGGCAGGGCAGGCTCCCCTCGCCCCGCATCCCCGCGGGTCCCCGCGAGTGACAATTCCCGACTCCCGCGAGTGACAATTCCCGTCTCCCGCGAGTGACAATTCCCGACTCCCGCGAGTGACAATTCCCCTGTCCCGCGAGTGACAATTCCCGTCTCCCAAGCGGCTCCTCCGCAGCTCCCCGTCCGCGACATCGGGCTGGGGACGAGGGAGGGGACACGCCACAAGCCACCGGCTACCGCAGGCTCAGGGTGCCACACGCCGTCGGCAGCGAGCCGCTGGCCCCGCGGTGTCACTGTCAGCGGGGATGTCACCGTCACCCACGGTGACAGCTCCGTAGTGTTCCCTCCCACAGGGCTCTGCCAGGCGCACCATTCCCGGTGCCAGCGGCGCAGCCACGGGGCTGACACGTGCAGGGCACAAGGCTGGGGCCTGTCCCCAAACCGGCTGTCACCCCCCTTGGCCGCAGACCCTCATCCCCACGCAGGTGACACCAAGGGTGGGGAGGCCACCGAAGCATTGTCCCATCCCTGGCTGTGTCACACCCTCCTCCTCCTCCTCTCTTTCCTCCTAGCAGGCCAAGAGGAGGGATGGCAGCAGGGCCAAGGTCACAGGGAAAGCAGAAGGAAAAGCAGGAGGAGGTGACATTCCCCAAAACGAATGTCCCTGCCGCCACCCTGCAGGGCACTCACGCGGCCGCCACCACCCCGCTCATTCCAGCTGCTCTGGCTCCCATTTTGCTCCTATTTTGCCTCCTGCTAATTGACGTTGGAAAACTGCTGGGTTTTGGCGTGCCCAAGGCAGCAATTAACTCCAGCAAAGGGCAGGGAAGAGGCTGGAGGCGGAACGCTGGGCACGGCCTTGGCATGGATGCTGCGATGCACGACGCAGTTCCCAAATCCCGCTGCCCTGAGCCCCAAAATCCGCACCCCTGAGCCCCCAAACCCACAGCTCTGAACCCCCAGACCCCAAGCTCTGAGCCTGCTGCCACCAGGGGCTGTGACAGCCCTGGCTCGCGCTGTCCAAGCCTCCAAAAGCGTCACATCCACGTGCCAAAGCCACCGGCGCAGCTGGCGGTGCCGGGGGTCAGGAATCTGCCCTCGCCCCCAGCCGGGGCTTCCCCGAGCCTCAGGGTGCAGCAGCCCAGGAATTCCATGGGGGTGGAAGCAAAGGAAAAGCAGGGAGCCTCCAGGCGAGCTGTCAGGGGGAATGTTTCCATCTAAGGCCTTGGTATTTCTCCGGCGGGCGCCTGCACTAAATCAGCGCCGCTCCTCTCATTATTCTCTCGTGCTTTACAAGGTAGCACGGCCGGTGCAGGAATGCAGGAGGATGGGGAGCAAAGCCAGCCCCTCCTGCAGCAGCAAACACCTGCAGGCCTCACCCTCTGCAAGGGCACAGCATCCCCTCTGCCACCTCCCCAGCAGCCCTGCTACTTTTAACACCAAATGGTTTTGGTTGTGACCGTCTGATCACCAAAATCAGAGAGTACGGCTTTCAAAATCAGAGAATATGGATGTCACACCTGAGTGTAACATCTAGAAGACATTAAAGGACATGTAGATGTGGTGCTTAGGGACATGCTGTAGTGCTGGATTTGGCACTGCTGGCTCAAGGATTGGACTTGACAATCTTAAAGATCTTTTCCAACCTCAGCAATTCCATGATTCTACACAGGAGCCATCAGGTAGGGAGGAGCTGGGCTGCCTCGCTCTTTTCTCTGCATCTGTCCCTCTCTCCCCAAATTCACCTGGTCCCTGGCGGTGACAGTGGCACAGCCCTTGGGAGGATTGTCCTGGATGCCAGCAGGAGGTTTTGTCCACTTCTCCATTCCACCTGGCATGAGGAAATGGGCTCTTCCCAGCCTGGGAGCACTGGGAAGCCACCACGGGTGATGTGGCAGCAGCTGGCACACAGTGGCTGACCCCTCTCTCCTCTCTTCCCTTCCCTCCAGGTGGATCTGCTGCAGGGAGGTGTCCAAGCAGCAGCTCCCACCCCATTTCCACCTCTCCTCCCTCCTCCAGACCCACGCTGGGCTTGGCTTAGCTCTGATTCACAGCCCAGAGCGAGTCCAAAGCCGAGCTTTGGGATTTGGGCAGCTTGGAATTGTGGAGCGGAACTGCAGGATTAAAACAAGGCAGCAAACCAGGCCCTGGGGCTGCTCTGGCAGCACTCCAGGATGGACACGGAGTAGCGGCCACATCCCAGCCCTGTCAGAGCCACCTGGACCCTCCCAGGTCACACCTGCCCAGCAGGGAGGTGACACCGAGAATCCGGGCAGGATGGGGATCCCATTGGCAGGGAGATGCTGCAGCCCCAGCTCTTGGATGCTGTCCTGGGAGGCCCCAGAGGAGCAGGAGAGGCCAGGGGAAGGCTGGGGACAGTGTCTGAGCTGGCCAGGCCGGAGCAGAGGCCACAGGGCCGAGGGCAGGAGGGAGGAGCCCCGAGCCCTCTGCCCCAGAGCCGCTCCCGGGCACTGCCCCAACCAGGATTTTGGATTTTTGGATCCCAGGACAGTCCTTTGGTAGGAGCTGGGGCAGAGCCTTGGTTATCCCAGCCCAGGGCAGGGATGCTCCTGCCATTTCCACTCTCCTGTGGGATGGGTCAGCCCAGGAGCACCGGGAGCAGTTGGTGTCCAGCTCACCTCCCCACACACCCAAAGAGCAGAGATCCCACCAATCCCCACTCCCACCTTCCCACAGCCTGTAAACCTGGCTTAAATTAAACCAAACCCAGAGCACGGGGCAGTCTGAGAGGCAAAACAACGCTCAGGGGACGGGAGAGCCACCGGGCTCTCCCGGGCAGGACAGGAGGACACAGGCACGGTATTTTTAGCAGGATTACACAGGGACAGGGGATTCCTACCCCGAAGATCCCTGGGGGCTGAAAATAGGGCCCGTCACTTCCTCCAGCAGCAGCCGGGGGAAGCATCTGCTGCTCCGGGCAGGCAGCAGGAGGAGAGGGGCAGCCCGTGGGTTTTGGGGTGCCCAGGACACCCCGGGACAGCGGGGGGCACCTGGTGGCTCACCTTGTCACCGCCGGAGCCGCTTCCTCTTCCCTGAAGAATCCCGCGGAAAAAAACCCAAACCGGCAGCAATCCCTCCCAAAAATGCCCCTCTGGAGCACAGCGGGGGAAACTGAGGCAGGAGAGGCGGAGCCGGTGGGACAGCACAGGGAAATTTGGGGGATCCCCTAAAGCTGGGGGTGTGCCAGTAGGGGATCCCCAAGAATTGCAGATGTGCTGTAGGGGAACCCCAACAATTCCAGAGCGGGAAGGGCGCTCCAGCACTCAGCTCCCGAGGGTGGCAGCAGCCCTGGGGACACGGGGAAGGGCTGGGGACAGCAATGCCCCTCCTGCCACCGCCACCACGTGAGCCGGGATGGGTGTCCCTGCTCCCAGCTCCGAGAATTCCCGCTCTGGATCACATCCCTGCCGGCCACCCCGTAACTCCTGCCAGCCCGGCTAGCTGGGATCCCTCTCCCCACACTCCTCCAGCCTTAAATCCATATTTTTCCATCCAAAAAAAAAAAAAAAAAAACCAAACCCAATCCCAGCGGGGATTTTCTAAGGGACAAGCCGGCAACAAGAGATGGGAGAAGGGTAAAAAAAAATTAAATTAAATTTAAAAAAAAAAGGGCTGAGAGCGCTTTTCGCTGCTGCAAAGGGTTAAAAAAATAAAGTCGGGAAAAGCGATAGGAAAAACACACGCGGCTCCCAGGGAAGAGCGCGCCGGCTGCTCCCGTTTCCCTTCCCAACATGCCCCGCTCCTGGGAAAGTGTGGGCTGTTTTCCATATATAACTGCGAACTGTTCCATGCAGTAAGAAGTCTAATTAAAGGGAGCCAGGCGAGCAGGGGAAGGCGATATTTATCCCGGAGAAAAGAACCCCCATCCTCAAAATCTTAAATGCAGACCCTCGCCCGGCAAGGGGGAAAAAAAAAAAATTTAAAAAATTTAAAGTGCCGTGGTGGCGTTGTGGAGATCGCAAAAAAAAAAAAAAAAAAAAAAAAAAAAAAAAAAAAAAAAAAAGGGGGGGGGGGAAAACAGAGCGTG
>NW_024523789.1:724132-734363 GCF_017590135.1 Pyrgilauda ruficollis
GCCACCCGGGGGGGGGGGGGGCGGGGGGGGGGTGGGGGGAAAAAAAAAAAAAAAAAAAAAAAAAAAAAAAAAAAAAAAAAAAAAAAAAAATAGGCGGGAGAGGCAAATCAGAGCTTGGAAAATATGGAGAAATAGGAGGGGAGAGCCAGATGGGCCAGGAGAGCATGGGGAGGGGCAGGGCAAGGGGCAGGGAAAGCTGGGATGAGCTGGGAGGGGGCACAGCCACCCCCGGGAGCCTCCCTCGGTCCTCCTTCCCCGGCCCCCCGAGGTGGCAGAAGCGAAGATTTGGGCAAACAGCAGGAATCAGCTTGGAAAATAAATATGGGAGTGAATCTAGGCTGGGAGGAAAGGGGCTGGGGGGTGGGAAATGCCTGGAGGCACCGTGAGGGATCCAGGGTGGGTGGGTGGGAGAGGCTGGCACCACCCTGGGCACCACCCTGGGCACCCCTCACTCAGGGGGTGACCCACAGGGTCTCACCCCACCCCGACACCCCGGCCCAGCTGAACCCCGCCGGTGTTTTGGAGGAACTGTCTCTGAGGGATGGAAAAAAAACCTTGGAATAACCCTGGATGTGCTTTTGAGAGGAGTTTTGTTCGAGCTGTGCTTCCCACCAGGCACTGCCCTAATCCCGAGCAGGCACCACGCTCCCGTTCAGGGGGAGTCAGAGCAATTAAAAACCGTTAGCGGGCTTTAATTAAGTGCTGATTCTATGAGTTGGGGAGAGCCACCACCACCATCATCATCATCACCATCATGGGCCATGATTCCAACTGGATGGGGCTCTTTGCTCCCTGAAATTGCACTTTGTCCTGCTGCCAACCCACTGTCACCCCGATCTGGAGCCATGGAGTTTGGGGTGTCATTCCCAGCCCTGTCAGTCATTCCCAGCCCTGATATTCCCAACCCTGAGATTGCCAGCCTTATTATTCCCAGCCTTGTCATTCCCAACCCTGCCATTCCCAGCCTTGTCATTCCCAGCCGTCATCCCCACCCCTGACATTCCCAACCCTGCCATTCCCAGCCTTGTCATTCCCAGCCGTCATCCCCACCCCTGACATTCCCAACCCTGCCATTCCCAGCCTTGTCATTCCCAGCCGTCATCCCCACCCCTGACATTCCCAACCCTGCCATTCCCAGCCTTGTCATTCCCAACCCTGACATTCCCAGCCCTGTCATTCCCAGCCCCACCTCCTCACCTCCGCCCCGCAGCCCGGCGCTCCCGGCCCAGTCCTGACCTGCCATCCTGTTTATGCCACATCCAACCCCACGTGTTCCCTCCTCCCAGCACCTCCCAGCTGCACCAGTAACCCCGGCAGACTGGGATATCCCTTCCCTTGGACAGACACATCACATCTCTGCAAGGAGGGACCGAGCCCTTCCAGCCCCTCGTGCATGGCTTTGCCATAAATCCCAGCTCCCCCCAAAAAACCACCTGCAATGATGCTGGGATGGAATCCCAGAATGGACTGGGATGAAAGAGACCTTAAAGCTGATCCCATTCCCTGGGCAGGGACACCTCCCACTATCCCAGGGTGCTCCAAGCCCAGCCCGGCCTTGCTTGGACGAGCTCAACCTCAGACACAACAGGGACAAGGACACGGCGCTGCTGGGGGGGCTCACACCCCAAATAACGCCCCCCAAAGCCCCACAGCCCCTGCCCAGCCTCCAGACAAGAGGGACAAAGCAGCGCTGGGGTCACCCGAGGTGACAGTGGCCACCGGCCCCTCTGTCCTGGCCGGAGCCAGGACCGTGGGAGGCGCTGGCACGGCCGGCCCTGCCCCAGGTGGGGCTCTAAGCACCAGCGCTAATCCCGGGATAATTGCGGCTTTAGCAGCGATAGGGCCCAGATTAGTGGGAAAATCCCGGTGTTAGGGGCACTGCGCTGGCACCGCGCGGCGCCGGAGCCAAGGGAGAGGGATCCCGGGAACAGAGTGAGGGATCCATGGAATAGGGTGGGGGATCCATGGAATAGAGTGGGGGATCCATGGAATAGAGTGGGGGATCCATGGAATACAGTGAGGGATCCCTGGAATCTAGTGAGGGATCCGTGACAATACAGTGAGGGATCTGTGGGACACAGCAAGGGATCCATGGGAACACAGTGAGGGATCCCAGGAACACAGCGAGGGATCCACGAGGATACAGCAAGGGATCCCAGGGACACAGTGAGGGATCCATGAGAACACAGCAAGGGATCCCAGGATCACAGTGAGGGATCCATGGGAACACAGCAAGGGATCCCAGGAACACAGTGAGGGATCCCCCGGACACTGGTGCCCAGCAGGGACACACACACCCGTGGCTCAGGCTGTGATTCCCTCTCCCCATCCCAATGGAAAAATGCCAAACCCACGGGCAGGATTCCCCTCCAGCCCAGCTGTCCCGCCTGGGATTGCTCTGCCTGCCAGAATCCCCTCCATTCCCAAGCCTTTGGCTCCTCTTCCCTTCCCCAGCATTTTCCCTGCAGTATCAGGGGCCTTCCTCACCCTCTCCATCACCTCCCACAGAGCCCAGGCAGGGGCTGGGCAGGGGGGTTTGCTCCTGGAATAACAAGGAGAGCAGGAATTCAAGGTGGGAGCCTGGATTGGGGTTGTCCAGCACTGTTTGGGGTCCCCCAGAACTGTCTGGGGTCCCTCAAAACTATTTGGGATCCCTCAGAACTGTTTGGGATCACCCAGCACCATCTTGGCTGCTCCCACACTCGAGGGGAGGCAGGTCCTGGGTAAGGAGGCTTAGATTTGGGAAAATCCCTCTGCTCCCTGCTGGCTTTTCCTGGATCCCTTCCCAGCGACCCTGTTCCCAAAGGATCACCCCGAGAGGGGACAGATCCCAGCCAGGTCCCAGGGACTGAGACACAACAAGGCCAGGCGTGCAGGCAGCTGCGTCCGGGGGAGTGGGAGGAGGAAGGGAGGCTCCCTCATTGTCCTTTCCACAGGGAAAAGGGACAGTCCCGAGCCTGGAAGCACCAGGAAACACTTCCAGCTCCTCGCTCCAGCCCCTGGGGCCGCAGGGCCCCGTCCCCCCGGCGCTGCAGAAACTCCATCTGCAGCATCTTCCCGGGATTCCATGCACTTCACGTCCGACTGCAGGAGCCGGAGGATCCCCTGGCTGCTGACCTGCACGGAAACGCCCGGCTGCTGCTGCTGCTGCTGCTGCAGGGAGGGAGGGAGGGGAAGCAGGGGAGGAAAGGCCATTCCTGCAGCCAGCTCTGGGTGGGGGATGCTCCAGCAGGTGCCCAGTGAGGTGAGACAGGCACAGAGCGCATCCAAGGACGGGGAGAGGTGGGAAAACAGTGCCAAGAAGGGAAGCAGGGAATGGGAAGGGATGAAAGGCAGCGGGTCAGGAGCTGGCACAAGAGAATCCAGTGGTGGATATGGAGCTGGAGCATGGCGAGGATGGGTTTGGAGCCCATGGGATGGGCTGTATCCATTCTGGAGAATCCATGGACAGCAGGACAGCCTCCTCTGGATGAGCCTCCCCCAAAACAGGGAGCAGCATCTCAGCACCCCAGCCGTGGCTCCAGCCTTTTCCACCTCCTCTAGGAGCACAACCCTGCACCCAGCACGCTCCAATAAATCCAAAACATCCCTGAGATGAGAAACCCGTGGATTTAACACCCAGTGGAACAGCCAGGTCGGCTCCCAGGGGCACAGCACACCTCGGGGATGCCAGAGCAGGTAGCAGGATGAGGTTTTCCAGCTGGATTTCCCCATGGGGATGTTGTTTACTTTCTCTTTCCCCCAGGAAATATCCTGCTGACTCAGGAAACACCCTCGGGCGCAGCTCTGCGGGGAGGAGACACTTCCCAGCCACAGCTTTGGTCCTTCCTTTCATTTTTTTGGCCAGTCCAGTTGGGGTCAGATTGGAGAGCAATCAGTCACTTGGGAAATAACACCACTCCAGGCCTCCTCCCTCAAAGAAACCTCAAAAGACAGCATTTAAGGCGAGCTTAATTTGGACAACTAAAAATAGCCAGCACCAGTCACACTGGAAAATGCAGGATGTGGAGCTTCACCCTCTCCCAGCTCCAGCCTGCACACGGGGGTTTGTGGCCCCCAGCCCCACGGATTTGTCCCTAGGGATGGCCTGGCTCCCACAGGGAATCCAGCAGGACCTTCTGAGGCCCATCCCGGAGCCCTGCCCGGCTGCTCCGATGAAAGTGTGGGGACCCAAAACTTTCCCAGGCAGGATGTGGTGACTCAGAGCCACGTCTGCAGAGCGGGACACCCAGGAAAGATCCCAGCCACGCTTCCCAGCTTCTCCCAGCCCAGCCAAGTCTCTGATCCTGGCTCCCTGCAGCTGATTCAGCCCTGGGTGAAGGCAGCCAGGCCTGTGCCATCGGGATGAATCCTGGTTGTCATTCCCTCTGTTCCAGAGGCTGTCATCCACACTGTGACTCTCTTCCAGCCTCCCTCTGGCCATCCTGAGGCTCCTCCAATGCCAGCCTGGCATTCCCAGCTGCCAGCACAGCCACAAATCCAGCCTGCCCTCATTTCCCTGCACTCCCCCCCTTGCACCGAGCTCTCCCTCCTTGCACTAATCCCTCCCTGCTCCAGAGGCAGGAATAATGTTTAACTCAGGTTCACGCCGGAGCACGAGCTCCCTCCCAGCCTGGGTCAGCCCCAGGCGTGTCCCCATCACCGAGGCCATGCCGGATCCCTGCTGCTGGCATGGCCACGTGCCCAGCTCCAGCAGGAAGCCCCTCTGGAGTGGGAAGCTCCGGGAAGCTCTCAGCGCTGCCAGCTGCAGCGATCCGTCACGCCGGGATTGGGACACAGCCGGGCTGAGCTCTGCAGGTGCCACGAGAATCCCACAGCCGGCAGATCCCGCTTGGAGATATCCCATCTCCCCCAGCATCATCCTAAAATCAGGGGGCTTTGACAGAGCAAGGATGAGGGGACAGTGCTGGAGGACTGAGCCATCCCGGTGTCCCTGGGATGCCTGTGGAATGGCAGGAGTGGGAAAGCAGCTTTCCCACCAGCAGATCCTGGGCTGTGCCCCCAGCAGCGCTCCAGCAACACGGGGTTATTTTTAAGAAGCTCTCGAGAAGGTGGGATGGGAGGCGAGGAGCTGGAATGCTCCAGGGCCACGCCACTAAGCCTCTGGAAAGGCTGGAGCCCCGGAGAGGCGAGGCATCGGCATTCCCAAGCAGGAACAAAAGGCGAGAAGCGCGAAAAGCCGAGGGCATTCCAGGGGCCACGGGCACCTCCCGGCTGAGCGAGGGGTGGCGAAGGGACAGTAAAGCTCCAGCTGCTGCAGCAGGGTCCTTAATTAGCATCTCGAGAAACGGCGCCGAAAATCAGACACCTTCTGCCCGAAATCCGAGCCCGGACCTGAAAATCCGATCACCGACCGCGATGCTCAAAGAGCAAAGGTCACTTCCAACCCCACCCAGGCCCTGCCACTGCCGCTGCCCCGCGGTCCCCCCGGTGCCTGCACTCACCCCCTGCCCACCGCCAGCCCCCCCAGACCGAGCAGAGGCAGCACGGTGAGGGCCAGCGGCTTATTTTTAGCCTGGAGAAGGCAGGAGCCGGGAGCAGCCATCCCGACTCTTGCCCTTGGCATGGGACACGCCGCTGTCGCCCCCGGGCCGCCCGCACCCCGCTGCCCCCCGGCTCTGCAGCGCTGCGTCCCCCCCGGGCTGGCATCACCTCCCCTGGCACGGCTCCTGGGCCCGGGCAGGAGCAGGAGGATGCTGGGCTCAGCCCTGGAGCCGGCCCCGCGGCACAAGGAGCGGGATTATTTACAGCTCCTTAACGGAGCGAGGCAGGGCTGACCTTTCCGAGCCGCAGACAAAGAGGAGATGTCGGGAATCGCTGCTGCGGGACCTTTCCCGGCCCGGCGGGATGAGCGGGGGGCCAGAGCCACGCTGGGGGGGTTCGGCAGCGGGGAGCCGGCCAAGGCCACGGAGAGCCAAGCGCGCTGGGATCCCAGCCTGGGAAAAGGAGGGATCGGATTCCTCCCTCCCCGGCCCCGCCGGACAAACTCTTCCGGGTGGGGACTCCTACGCGCTCTGCTCTGCCCAGGCACAGCTCGCTGCTCCTTCCCGCAGCCCACGGCTGCCTCGGCGGCAGCAAAACACGGGCATACGGCACGGAATGGGAAAATCGGCGCTGCTCCTCGCCCCCGGCGCCCCGCTCGGCTCAGCCCAGCTGCCGACTCATCCCTGCCGTGGAAGCGTCGAAGGAAAAGTTTCCCCGTCAGCACAAAACGCCGACACTTGGCCGAAGCTTCCCCTTGGCTGCTGCTGCCCTGGCCAGGAGTTCCCCCCGCTGGGGACACGCCAGGGCCCGGCCCCGAGTGGCTGCAGTGGGCACGGGTGGCAGGGGACAGGCCTGGTCCGTGCAGTGTGGCACTGGTGTGGCACTGGTCCCTGCAGTGTGGCACTGGTGTGGCACTGGTGTGGCCCCGGGGGCTGTCACAACCCCTGTGCTGCAGGGAAGGGAGGGATTCCCAAGGCCAGGAGCTCTCCCATTGGCACTGGGCAACGGATGATTGATCCCATGATGGATGATCGATCCCACGTCCCTTCCCTCGCTGCAAAGCTGCAGGATTTGGGCAGAGGGTTGCTGATGTCACAGCTGTGTGTCCCCTCCCCAACCTGCACCCCCCCTGGTCTGTATTTAAGTCCCCATGTAGGATTTGATGCCACGATCCAGAAATCCCAGGAAGCAGCCCAGGAGCACCCCATGAAGGTCCCCATGTCCCTCGCCGGCAGCCTGGGCCACAGTGGCCTGGTCACCCTGGAGGGAGCAGGGCCAGCCCCAAAAGGGAATCCCACAACCCCAATTCCTGATTCCAGGGGCCTCGCTGTGCATCAGCTTCCCACGTTCAAATCTGAGACCCCTCCCAGAAGCTCACAAACGCAGGAGGACTCTGAACTCAGCTCTTACTCACACAGAGCTCTCCCAGGATTTAAGGTGCTTAATTAGCGGTTTAAAAGAGTCACCAGCTGGGTGGGTGACACCCCAGCAGGTGTTATGCACTCCACAGGGCTCCAGCTTCCCTCCTGTCCTTTCCCAGGCTTACCTTGTGTCTTTTTTCCCTTTTCCTAATGATCCAGCAGAGGGGCAGGGTTTATAAGTCCATAGAAACTCTATTATCCCCATGCATTAAAGCCAAAAGCAACTAATTAAAACATCAAAGTCACAGGGTTCATTAGCTCGGCCTCGGTGCTGGTAGGAGGTGACAGGGATTGTGGCTGTCACCCGACTGCTCCCAGGGACCCCAAGGCTGGCCCTGCACCCCAAAACACATTCCCAGTCCCAGTGTCACTGGAAAAACCACTGGGCTGGGCAGGATCCTGTCACCTGCCCGTCCCTGTTCCCCAGCTGGTCACCTTTGCCTGCACCAGTGTGGAGAGGAGGGAGGCTGGGGA
Organism: Pyrgilauda ruficollis; assembly: GCF_017590135.1. NCBI lineage: Eukaryota > Metazoa > Chordata > Aves > Passeriformes > Passeridae > Pyrgilauda > Pyrgilauda ruficollis. The sequence goes on from NW_024523789.1 coordinate 731,512, forward strand.
CAGCTCTGCCACCTTTGCCATCAAAGCTCCTTCCCCCGGGAGCATCTCTAGCCCCATCACCACCCATCAGATCCCTATTCCCACCTGGCACAACAGGAGGGGGATAGGGATGGGTTCAAATTCCCAGCTCTGCACACCAGATCCCCTCTGGTGTGTGAAAACAGCCATTCCTTACTGGGAATGCTGCAGCATCCCTGGATCCGGGCGTTCCCAGCAGGCCACGGGAGATGGGGGACAACAGGGAAGTGGCACCGCTTGTGCTGCAGTGGCCACTTACCATCTAAGGGCCTGCATCCATCACCATGGTCACACTGAGCACCGGTCACTTTCACTGCCATGGTCACACCGAGCACTGGTCACTTCCACTGCCACGGTCACACTGCCGTGGTCACACAGAGCACTGGTCACTTCCACTGCCATGGTCACACAGAGCACTGGTCACTTCCACTGCCGTGGTCACACCAAGCACTGGTCACTTCCCACGTAAGGGCCTGCATCCCACTGTTGTGGTCACACTGAGATTTGGTCACTTCCCATTGGCATGGTCATATGGAGGATGGGTCACTTCCCATCCAAGGATCTGCATCCCATTGCCATGTTCCACTGACCATTGGTCACTTCCCAAAAGATGTCCATCCCATTGCCACGGCCACACTGACCATCGGTCACTTCCCCAAGGACCCGCACCCATGTCCACGGCCACACCGTGCCTCCCAGCCGGGGCTCGCTGTCCCTGTCCAGCGAGCGCCTTCCCTGCCCAGCCGCTCCCGGAGCCCAGCGGGATCCACGGGCTCTCACCGCACGTTTTCCTTTCCCAGCACGGCGCAGCCGTGCCCGGCGGGGAGGAGCCGTGGGCGAGGAGGAAGCCGGAGCTGCCAGCCCTTCGCCGGGCCCTGCGCGGGGAGCAGCAGCAGCAACCGCAAACGGGCGGCGGCTGCGAGTCCCCCCCACGGCAGAGATTTGGGTCCCCAAATCCCCGCAGGCTCCAACCCGCGCTGCTGGAACGGGCGCGTGTGGCCACTGCGGGAAAACTCCGCTCGTGGCCTAGCAGGGAGGAGAAACAGGAAAAAGGAAAAAAAAAAAACCACATAACCCGAGAGAGGAGCGGGGAACGCGCGGAGAACCCGCGGCCCCGGCGAGGGGCGGGCGGGGACGGAGCGGGTTCGTCTACCAGGGCTTGGGGACAAGGGGAAACTCCAGGCTCAGCTCCACCCCGGTGCTTTCGACTGCTAAACAATAGTGGAGAGGAGCAGCCGTCCCTCCCTGCTCTTACTCATCCTGCCCAAGGACCTGTGCCACCCTTCGGCTGCCCCCGCCCTGCCCGGCCTCTGCCCGGGGGCTCGGGCACGGCGGCTCCCTGCTCCGGAGTCGCGGGGCTCGGGTGACAGCGATAGATCCCCCGGGAAGAGATGCGGACCCACGGCACGCGAGCGGCGAGCCGGCAGCGCAGGGAATTCCCTCCGTCATCATCGCCAGCGGAAAAAAAAAAAAAAAAAAAAAAAGGAAAAAAAAAAAAAAACCAACACCCAACAACAGCCTGCGCCCTCTCAAACCTCTCTACCTGCAGCGCTCGCAGCACTTCCCAGCGCTTTTCCAGGCGGGAAGGGAGCGGGGAAGGAGCCGGGGCTCGGACGGGGCGCGGCAGCCGCGGCCCCGCCGGCGGCCAGGGCGGGACGGGGCCGGAGCCGCGGGGAATGCGCGGTGCCAGGGCAGGAATGGGGAAGCGCTGCCTCCTGCCCTGGGCGCTTCCCAGCTCCACCGGCACCATCCCGGCACCGGCACCTTCCCCGTGCCACGGCCACACGCACCCGAGGCAATCCAGCCCGGCCCCAGGGAGGCACAGGGCGCAATTTGGCCTCCAAGCCCACCCAGCGCTCACCGTTGAGGAAGGGTCCTGCATCCCTCAGATCCGAGGGGCACCTGCAGCCCCCCGTGAGCCGCCAGGCAGCCCGTGGGGAGGGTCCTGGGGGGGTCACCCGAGCGGGCAGCCGGGGAGGGAAGCCCAGGGCTGGGGAGGGATCCCCGGGGCGCGGCGGGGTGGGGCTGGCGGAGCGCGGGGGCGTCAGCCTCTCTCGCTCATGATTTAATAATTTAGGTGCGTTTCAGTGCTCAGAGAAGCGAAAGATTGAGGGCAGTGTCTGGAGGCAGGCAGGGCGCAGGCAGCGGTGCAGCCCCTGCCTTGTCCACGCAGCCCAGGGGTTTTGGGGTGGGGGGCTCAGCTCGGGGTCCCCCGGCCCCAGGACGGCTCTGGGTGCCCCATGGCGAGCTCCGAGCACTCACCTCCACCCCAGCTCGCTGCCCTCGGCTCCTGCCCGTCCACCCACGTCCAGGGCTGCCGGTCCACGGCCACGGGCAAAAACTGGCTGCACTGGTTTGAGCTTCGCAATGCAAACCCCCACCCAAGCTCAGGTCTCCAGAGATAAGAGCACAATAACCTATTGTCCCTCCTCCCCTCCCAACATCTCCACTCGCCTCTGGCGAAGCAGGGAGGGACCACCCAGCTCCGCACAGCCCCCCGCCCTCGCCGCCGGGCAGCCCACGGGGGGCACGGACCCACCGAGCCAGGCCAGGGATGCTGGGAGGCTCCGGAGCCGGGGCTGGGATGCAGGGAGAGCGCCGGGGGCAGAGGCAGGAGGAGGCGGACGAGGCCAGAGCCTAGCCGGGCTTCCAATAGATTCCCTGATTTATTTTTTAATTTATTTTCCGCCTCCCCACTCCTGTTTTCTCTGCCGTGGCTCTGCCCAGCTGGATTGGTGCAGGCAGGAGGGGGACGTGCCCAGCCGTGGCGTGGGCACCCCCCACGCACCTCCCCACCGCATCCCACCCTCCCCACCGCCCCCCACCCGAGTCAC
>NW_024523789.1:734381-763793 GCF_017590135.1 Pyrgilauda ruficollis
CACCCGAGTCACCCCACTCCAGGCAGGGAGCAGCCCCCTTTGCTGCCCCACGAGTGGGCAAAAACCACCCCAAACCCACCCACGCAGCACCTTCCCCGCTCTGTCCTTGGGCTGCCGCAAGCCCCCCTCCCCTTCCCCCGCCTCTTCCTTCCTCCATCATCCTCATCCTCCTCCTCCCCGCAATGCCACAACTCGCTGCCTCCCAAAAAATCCAGCAACACGCGCGACCGGGAACCCCGCGCCCCTCACCAGCCGCCTCAAGGGCGGGCAACAAGTTGTAGGATCCGACCGGAGCGTCCTCCCCACCCCAAATACCGGGGGGGGGGGGGGGGGGGGGCTGCCGGACTTGCCCCCCACAAGACGTTTGGGGGCTGCACGCCCCGCAGCCGCCCACGCCCCAGAGCGGCCGGACCGCGCTCACCACATCACCCCACCCCTCCCACGTGCGATTGGGGTCGGGGGGGGGTCCCACGCCGATCCCCCCGTGATGTAGGAACCCACAGCGAGCCCCCCCCCATCCCACCTGCTGCACCGGGACGGAGCGGGGCGGTGAAATCCCCGCTGCCCGCGCCCCACCCGCCCGCACGGCGGGGGCAGCGATGCTCCCACCCACCCGCGCCCCCCGCTCCTACAAAAACCCCCCTCCGCGGCCGCCCCACGCCACTCCCGTGCGTCCCCACAGTGTCCCCAACACCTCAACCCCCTTCGGGACCGCCGAACCCCGCTGCCGGGGTCCCCCCGCGCACTCACCGGCTCCGGTCCCACGGCGCCCGGCTGGCGGCGGAGCCCCCGCGACTGGCCATGGGATGGAGGGGGAGCGGTCCCGGAGCTAACGGGAGAAAATGCTTGTCATGGCAACCCCCGTGCCGTGCGGGGCCGTGCGGGGCCGGGCCGGCGAGGGAGGGGACGGCGGGCAGGGAGGGGGAGGGCTCGTCCCAGCCCGCCGGGGGAGGGGCTCCCTTAAGGTGGCTGCACGCCCCGACGGCTGCTTAAGGGGGACGGGGAAAGGAACGGGGTGAAGGGCACAGCGGGGTGGGAGGACCCCAAACTGGGGCAGGAGCCCATGGGCAGAGTGGGGGGGCGCACCCCCGGGAAGAATGGGGACATCCCCAGGCAATATGGGGACACCCCCGGGCAGGGTGGGGACACATTGGACAGGGCGGCGGGTGCACCCCCAGGAAGGTGAGGACACCCCCGGGCCATTTGGGGACCCCCCCGGCATCCCCGTACTTGCACCCCCAGGCAATGTGGGGACCCTCCCGGGTTAGAGGTGGGGGGATGCACCCCCAGAAAGTTTGGGGATCCCCAGGACAAGAGAATGTTTGCACCCCAAAGAGTGGGAGGACCCCAGGGACAGAGCAGGGGGTGCGACCCCAAATAATGTGGGGACCCCCACGGGCATCCCCAGGTGCCCCCAAGCAGTTTGGGGACTCCGATGGGCAATGTGGAGACCCCACCCTCAGGGCAGAGTGGGGTGTGCACCCCAAAAAGTGTGGGGACACCTCCAGGACAGTGTGGGCACCCCAAAAAGAGAGGGCACACTCATGCCCAACCCTCTCCCCGCTCCAGGTGTGGCGGAGGCAGAAGGAACTTTGTGACCTGTGGCAAAATTGGGGTTTTCTTGGGGGGTTTTAGCGGTTTTGGGGTTGATCCTGGTCTGAGCCACCCTGTCCCCTCATGGGCCACCATCACTCTGGGGGCGCTGCCACCCTGAGAGCCACCAGGGTCCAGCATGAGCAACCCCCCCACCCCAGATCCCACCGTCACCCCTTTTTCTAAAGGAACACGGATAAAATTCCTCATGGAATCCTTTCCAAAGGCAGGAAAAAGCTTTGGCCCTCGGGGCCAGCAGGGCTGGGAGGGGGCGCCTTCAATAATCCCCTCCCTGAGGCCCAGTTTGGGCTCCAGCGCTTCCAGTTAAACCAGGGCTACACCCTTGCGGCCACAGCCCCTCATTAACCACTCATTAGCCCCTCATTAGCGCTCCCAAGGGTTTTTTCCCCCCTTGGGGGCCTGCACCTCCATAATTCCACATTCCCGAGGCTCCCAGGCCCTGAGGTGCTGCACAGGCCGAGCCGGACCTGGATGTGGAGCCCAAGTCTGGGAATTCATTTCCATTCCATTTTCCAGGAAAATCCATCCCTCAGCTCACCAGGATGGATCTTCCTGATCAGCTGAGCTGATCCAGGGGTTGTTTTGGAGCAGGGAATGTTGTTTGGAGTCACCTGAGTGACATCAGAGCTGCCCATGTTGGATTTAATTCCATCTCCGCATCCTTTGGAGCATGACCTGGCCCCGAGCTTTGCTTTGGGAAGGAGAAAGTGCCCGGGGCTTGGAATTCCTCCTTGGGAGTTCACAGGGTTATTCCTACTGAAAATAAAATATTCCTACTGAAAATAAAATATTTCAGGGCTGAGGATTCTCATGACAAGGACAAACGAGTCTCAAAAACCAAACTCAGGCCTCTTCCACTGAACTGCTCCATGTTCGCCTGACACAAAAAAATGGGAATAAACCCAGGGATTTTTATTCCTCCACCAAAATCTGCCAGCCCTGACCAGACTGGTTCTCCGTGAGCATGGAACAGCTTGGAAAAGAGGTGTTGGAGCAGCTGGCAGGCACCACTTCCAATGCAAAACTGCTATTGAGACATAATGGCCTTTTCCAACAGGTTCTGGGAGCTTGGAAGGAATCTCTGACCATCTGGATTCGGGCTCCTGGAAGGAAATCAGCCTTCCTGCCTCAGGGAAGCCGTGTGAGCAGGGCAGCTCGGCTATGCTGGGAATTTGCAGCCTCCTCAGGCTCCTGGGTTTGGGTTGAAATGGGGGAAAAGCAGATTTTCCACCCGGGGCAGTGGCTGCGGGAGGGAGCAGCCAAAATCCGTGTGGGAAATGTGATTCATGTGTGGTGATTCCTGAACAGAACCATGAACAGCCCCAGAGCTTCTTCCAGGCCACGTTTAAGGAGAAGCACATGGAGGAAAAGGGAAAAATCCTGGCAGGAGCAGAAGTGTCACCTCCAAGCCAGCACTGAGCTGTCCCCACACGCCGCAGATGGGAAAAATTCCTTCACAGAATATTTTGGGACCCTCTGTGTGTGTCTCTGCTTCCCTCCTGCTCCACCCCCTTCAGCCACAGGCCACCTGCTCCTCCTGGTGGCTTGGCCACCGCCGGGGTGGTGACAGAGGTGTCCCCACGCTGCACCCGGAGCAGGGAGGAGAAGGACACAACTCCTGAGCCGGCAGAGCTGCCACTTGTGTCCCACCCAGCCAGCCCGGAGCTGCAGGAGGGGACATCCCAGCAGCTGCTCCAGGTGTCACAGCCATGGGGGTGGCACTGGGGACAGGCTGGTTTGGGGTGATAGTGGTGACAGGCTGGATTTGGGGTGACAATGAGAACAGGCTGGTTTTTGAGGTGGCAGTGGGACAGGATGGATTTTGGAGTTGCAGTGGGGACAGGCTGGATTTGGGGTGGTAACGGGGACAGGCTGGATTTGGGGTGGCACTGGGGACAGGCTGGAGGGTGACAATGGGGATAGGCTGGATTTTGGGGTGGTAAGGGGGACAGGCTGGATTTGGGGTGGCACTGGGGACAGGCTGGATTTGGGGTGACAATGGGGACAGGGTGGATTGGCTCTTGTCAGGAGCTCGCAGGAGAGCTCTGAGGGAGATTCTGGATCCCACCGGGAGGTCCCTGCAGGGCCGTGCTGAGCCTTTGTCCTCCTCATCCTCCTTGGATCACGACTGGATTGGGATTTATTCCCTTTTTTCCATGGCTCTGGCTGGGGATGCAGGGATCAAATCCTCTTTCCCAGCCAGGATCCAGCCAGAAGCTCTCTCCTGGATGTAAGAGGGATTCTTAAGTGGATTCCTGAGTGGACTCCTGGATGGATTCCTGGATGGATTCCCGGGTGAATTCCCAGGTGAATTCCCGGATGGATTCCTGAGTGAACTACTGGGTGGATTCCAGGGTGGATTCCTGGGTGGATTCCCAGGTCAATTCCTGGGTGGATTCCCAGGTGGATTCCTGGATGGATTCCCAGATGGATTCTCTTGTCCCTTGCACCCAGCACCTGTTGCAGGCTCCTCTGGATCCCCACCACATCCCAAAGGCCAAACTCTCCCAGTGACCGGCAGCTCCCAAGTTCTCCAACAAGGCCCTAAATCCCCATGAGAATCTCAGCTGTTATCCTGATTTTTGCCAACTCTTTTCTTCTCCCAGTGCTTTTCTGGCTGCTCTGGGAGTGAAGCAGAGCAGTGGGCAGCGCCAGGCCTCGAGGAGACCCAGCAGCACCAAGGTAAAATAAATAACCCCAAAATAGAAAACTTCTCCCCCAGGCTCTTCCCTTAAAAAAAAAAAAGAAAAAAAAAAAGAAAAAAAGAAAAAAAAAATCTGGCTTGGTCCCATCCTTCCCTTTAAACCCAGCCTCTAATATTTGGATTAATTTGCTTTTAATGCCTCCCAGGCTGGGAACTTGTAGGTGGAGTTTTTTAGCCCAAAAAATGAATTAAATCAGCCGAGTTGTATCAGCCAAGTTACAAACCCATCAAAACCCGGGGCCAGATCCTGATCTCATCCCCGGAGGGGGCGGACGGGGTAAATCAGCGCCGCTGGAATACGCGGGGAAGGATTTTGGGGAAGGATTTTGTCACGGAGCTCCGGATTGGAGCCGCCGGGTTTCTCATGGAAACACTGAGTGACTTTGGAGCGCAAGGCAGAGTCAGGCGTCTGTAAAATCTCTCTCCATTCAAGGGCTAAATATAGGGAGAGGAGCAGCAGCGATGTGACTGGCGGTGCTCGGGGGTAAATAAACCCTGGAGAGGCTCTGCCGGGAATGCCGGGGTGTCCTGGGGGCACTGCAGGGGGACCACCGAGCTGGGGATGATCCCACAGCTGCTGGAAAGGGGATTGAAGGGATTTTTCCTGCTTTTTCTCCCTCTTTTCCCTCTCCCTGCTCCTCCCTGGGCTGCAGCCGCCAGAGGTGCATGTTCAAGGCTTGGATTCTTGCCTGGAGTTTGGGATGCTGGTGGAAAAGGTCCCATCCCGGTCCCATCCCGGTCCCATCCCGGTCCCATGGCATCCACACCAATTCCCTGCTCTGCTCCCGGCTTTCCCCTCACTCCAAGGCCTTTGGAGACCCCAAAAAAATTCCCGCAGCCACGCAACTGCTAATTACCCATCACCACACTAATGAACCTCTCCTAGACCATTCCTGCTCACAATTACTCCAACAGCCCCGTTAATTCCTAATTAAGCAGCTCCTTCATCAGGGAAAAGGGCCTTGACAGGAGAAGGGAAAACGCCAGAGGAGGAATTTGGGGATTGGGAGGGATTTTTGCTTTATGGCTGTAATTAGGAGATGAAATTGTTTGCTCACCTACAGAATTCATCACCAAAGTGCCTCGGAGCCCTTCCCTTCCCCATCCCTGCACATTCCCGGTTGGAAGCACGGCAGGATTTAAATTTGTTTAGGGCCCGTTATTAAACCCCCCAAATTTGTGTCAGCCCAGGAGGAGCCTCTGGACTGCTTCTTCCCGAGCATCCCTGGGCAGGATGAGGGGAATTTTGGGATGCTGGATCCGTGTTTTTCCATGAATCCCCCCACCAGCAGCACCCGAGCTCCTCAGCATCCCCCCATTCTCCTCCCCAGCAATTCCCAGGCAAACAACTCCAGGGAAAACCCCCGAGATCCCGAAATGAACATTTTTCCCTCCAGTTCCGACCCCGTTTCATTCCTCACATCAAGGAGGAACCTTGTACTCGGTGTTTGCAGCGCGGTAACAGCTCGGGGACCTTCGTGGGCCCGAGGAAAGTCCCCGCTGCCGGCGGTGACAGCGCGGTGGGCGGTGCTGAAAGGGAGGGGAGCGAAGTGACAGCGAGGGAGAGGGAGAAAAACGCTCTGCCCGTCACTCCCGAGCTGTCAGCCCCGAGCCGGGGAGGCGGGGGAGCTCCCCAGCCCTACTTTGGGACCGTTCTTCCCTCCAGGGATGCGGGGAGAAGGTGCTGGAAGAGCTGGAGATGCCCTTGGTCCCACCTGGATCCTGGTGACCCCGCAGAGCGTGGAGGTGAAATCCTGGGATGCGACAGCAAGGGTGGGGTGACCCCAGCAGGGCCACTTTTGTCACCTCCACAAAGTTGTGGGGTCGGGAGCAGCTTTTCCAAACCCCCAAGAGACTCCCAAAATCCAAAATTTGGAGGTCAAACCAGCAGTGAAAACCCCAGGGGCAGCCCCTGTGCCGCACGTGGAACTCCAGAAAGCCACCTGAAGCCTCCAGACATTCCAGTCCTCCAGGATGCTCTGGATTCCTGCTTCCACAAAGGTCGATTTCCCTCCTAACCCCACCTTCAGGTGCTTGGGGGACGCTGGGTGACAATAAGGGGACATGACCACTGTTGATGCCACAGATCAAAGCTGTGGTGCCACCCAAAAGAGGGATGAAATACACAAAAGAGGAATGAAATACCCCAAAAAAGGGGTGAAATACCCAAAAGAGGGATGAAATACTAAAAATAAAGATGAAATATCCAAAAGAGGAGTGAAATATGCAAAAGAGGGGTGAAATACCCAAAAAAGGGGTGAAAATTAGTGGAAAAATGTTGGATTCAAAGGTGACCTCTTCTCAAAAGAAGAAGGAAGAGGGAATAGGGAAAACCAGACACATTTCCAAGTGCAACAAACCAGGAATGGCTCCTTTATTGGAATAATAACCATCAATAATGCATTGCTAAGGAGCTGCAGATGAGTGCAATTAAAAAAAGCAGCGCATTCCCCTAGCAAAAACCGAAATTATTCCTCACAGCTTCCCCGAGATTTATGGAAATGAAGCAGTTCCTGGAGCTCGGCAGAGCCGGGGAGCCCGGCAGGGGAGAAGGGAAAAAAATAAGGAAGGGAAAAAAAAAAAAAAAAAAAGAAAAAGGGCCCTAATGTAGGGATTTATAAATATTTTACAGCCGAGGAGGAGTGGGGAGCCATGGATATAGATGGGATTGCGGGCGGCCGTGGTGGGAGGAAGGAATTAATCACAAAAACGGAGGAGAAACTTTCCTCCAGGAGCACGTGGCTGCACCCACGTCTCCCGAGGGGCCCCGGCTGCCAGGGAAAGTTCGGAGTTTGCTCTGGGAGGTGCAGATGTGAGCCGGTGGTGATGCCCTCCCTCCCCTTGGCAGCGTGCCGGGCGTGGGGGAGGCACTGAGAATTCCTTGGGAAAGGCAGAGTGCAAATATTGACCAGGAAAAGCTGGTGGATAAGGGCTGGGAAAGCCACGCTGAGGCAGGAGGGGGTGATCTGGGACTTGGGGCTGCTCAGACACCCCAGAAATTCCCATCCCAGAGTGGTGGGATACCGGGGAGTGGGATAATCCCAGATTCCACAGCCTGGCATTCCCCAACTCCTGTCACTGTCCAGAGGGGCCCAGGACTGGGCTGGCAGCTCCCCCTCACCTCCTGCTGGGAAGGGAGCAGGGAATGAGCTCCAGGAAATGTCACCTGCGGTGGGGACAGCTGTGCCCCGTGTCCCTGGCAGGGAGGGGAGTGTCCTCTGCTTCCCTGGGAACAGCAGAGGATCAGAAGGAAGCCAAGGCCATTTCATGGGGTCCTGGAATGGTTTGGGTGGGAAGGGACTTTACGGCTCATCCTTGGAGACAGGGACACCTTTCATTGTCCCAGGTTGCTCCAAGCTGGCCTGGGACACTCCCAGGGATGGGGCAGTGCTCCAGGTTTGTGGAGCTGGAGCCGTTCCCACCTCCACAAAGAGCCCTGGGGCCAGAGGGAGGCTGGGGCTCCTCAGAACCTACAGGGATCCTTCTGAGGCTGGAATATTTTCCTTTTCCCTCCCAGTGCTTGGTTTGTGCTTCCCAGGGACTTTGCAGCAGCTGGAAAATCCCATCCCTGCTCCATCCCGGCTGAGCACAGGGACAATCCTGCACCAGTGTGGGGTCCCATTCCCAGATCCAAACCTGGCTCCATCTGCTGGGTCCTGGGTGCTGAGATCTCCATCCATCCATCCATCCATCCATCCATCCATCCGTCCATCCATCCATCCATCCATCCCTCCTCCCATGCCCTTGTCCAGCCTGGAAAAGCTCCGTGGCACCTACTGGGAGCCTCTGCAGGTATGAAACCCTCCCAGGGCTTCTTTAAAAATCCAAGAATTTCTCTTGGCCAGAGAGAAATGAGTCACGGCAGGGAGAGAGGGAGAGGAGCGGGAGCTCACGGCAGCAGGAGGAAGGAGAGCCGGCAGCAGGGCTCGGACACGCTGGGAAAAGGGATGGGAATTCACTGGGAAGCAGCCATGGCCTGGGACACCTGGCAGAGCTGGAGATTTGGGACACAGCCACTCTTAAGCTGATTTTCCCTGATTTTTGGTGGGATTTTCCCTGCAGGATTTTCCCTGTAGGGTTTTCCCTGCAGGATTTTCCCCGTGGACACCGAGCTTTTGGCACCCAGGAAATCCAGGCTTGGAAAAGCAGATCCCTGTCTTGCTTGGGAAGGTGACAGGGACATCCCAGCCACCTGCTGGGCAGGGCACTGCCCCCACACAGGGGAGGCTCAGGTTGGTCGCCAGGAGGAATTTTTCCTGGAAAAGGCAGGATTGGAACTGCCCGGGGAGCTTTGGAGTCCTCACCCCGGGAGGTGTCCAAGGAAGGCGTGGGTGTGACACTCCGGGTGACAACGCGGGGACCGGACACAGCTCGGACTCCACCATCCTGGCGGGATTCTCCAGCCTCGCTGGGATTCCGGGAACACGTCGGGCTGCAGGAACCACCTCGGATCCCCGGCACCGGCGGGAGGGTCGGCGCTGCGGCTCTGGCACAGATGTCCCTCCCTCCCTCCCTGCTGTGCCTGTGTCGCACATCAGCGGTGACGCCAGCAGCTCCTGTCCCCGCTGACTGCCGCGACAGCCGATGCCAGCTCCCGGCTCTGACGTGGGAACCTGTCCTTCATTTCCAGTGCCACCGAGCTGTTTTCTCCCTTTTTTTCCCCCGCTCCACACAGGACGTGACAGGCGGTGACGGAGCACCGGGAGGCCCCGGGCTTGGCACGTCCCGGCCTCCCGAGGAGCAATTAAGCTAACGAGGGCCACGGGCTGGGCTGGCAGCGTCCCTGGCAGCTCGCGGTGAACCCGGGTCAGGAATGACACATCTCATCCGTAAAGGATGGCGATGGATGAGGCTGAGCTCCGGGGAAAAAGAAAAAAAAAACAACCAAGGAAGGGCAGGAGGGGAGGAAGAATCCATCCCCAAAGGCCGGGAAGGGGATGGTGCAGCCCAGGGGATGAGGGATGAAGGATCTCTGCAGGATTGGGGTGCTGAGGGTTGGGGGTGGATGGGGCAAACGTCCGGGGTAGGTGTTGGAGGTAGAGATGCAAACCTGAGTCCAGGTGTGCTCCCAGATCCAAACCTGAGTCCAGGTGTGCTCCCAGATCCAAACCTGAGTCCAGGTGTGCTCCAGAGCCAAACCTGCGTCCAGGTGTGCCCCAGAGCCAAACCTGCGTCCAGGTGTGCTCTGCTGGTGGATCCCAGAGAAGAACACCTGGTGATGGAAAGGTTCCTGGGAAGAGCCCCCTGTGCAGGGGAGTTTCAGGGGTGGCAGAGGGCACCTGGCCTGAACAGGCATCTGGAGGAGGTTTCTGGATGGGAGAGCTTGGAGACTCTTCCAGGGCCTAAAGGGGCTCCAGAGGAGCTGGAGAAGGACTTGGGACAAAGGATGGAGTGGCAGGACACAGGGAATGGCTCCCACTGCCAGAGGGCAGGGATAGATGGGATATGGGGATGGAATTGTTCCCTGGGAGGGTGGGAGAGGCTGGGATGGAATACCCAGAGAAACTGTGGCTGCCCCATCCCTGGAAGAATCTAAGGCCGGGTTTGTGGGATTTGGAGCACCCTGGGACAGTGGAAGGTGTCCCTGCTCCATCCTGCAGACCCATCAGCTGCTCTTTGTGCCTCGTTCCCGGCAGAGCAGCAGCAGCCCCGCGGTGCCGGGTGTGGAGCAGACCGGGATCCTCATTCCAGGGGTGTTTTCCAGGGAAGGGCCCGAGCCGCGGCAGCGCTCTCAGCCCGCGATGGCCCCTCCCTCCCTCAGGAAGCAGAAGTTCGCTCCTTCCCTCTCGCTCCCCACTCAGATTTTCCAGTGACCCAGCGCTGATGGAAACTCAGCTGCTCTCTGGCCCTTTCTTCTCCAGGGTGTTCGGGTGTTGGGTTTTTTTAAATTTCCATCTGCCCCCCCAGCCCTGACTGACCCTTGGAGCACAAAGCATCACCTCTGGTGCTGGCACAGCACGGGGCTCACAGGGTTGTGCTCCAGCAGGGGAGATCTGCAGAGAAAAACAGAAAATTCCCGTTCCCAACTCCTTTGGGAACCCCCACAAAGGGGGAGCAGCCCTAACAGAGCCCGGACAAGAGACTGGCCCAACCTGGCCGGGGACAGGGAAGGGACAGGGAGGGGACATGGATGCAGCATCCCCTTTTCTTTGGGATTTCTCAGGGACAGCCAGGAGCAGCAGAGGCGAAGCTGCTGCCCAAAGGGACAGGCAGACCCCAGCCAGGGGCACCCAAACATCCAAAAGGGACAGCCCTGTCCCCCCTTCAGGTGACACTCTGATAACGCAGAAAATTCCGATATTTAAGCATATTTTGGGAATCTGGAAGCCGCTGTAAAAAGCTTCCCAGCCATGGAGAGCCTCGCTGGAGCTCCGGGCCACATTTGCACCTCCTTTCCTGGCAGCAAAACCACCCCCAGCAGGGCTGGATCCCGGCTGGATCCCGGCTGGATCCAGCCCGATTCCCAGCCGGCCTCGCTGACACGAACCCCCGACGGCATCTCCGGCACGAGTTCGGGCTTAATCAACTCCTCAATCACTCATTAAAAGCCCCAGGTTGGGATCCGCAGCCCGCGCTCGAGCGGAGGCACCGGCGGCCAACCAGAGCTCTCCCAGCGCTCATCCCTAAATCTGCTCCTAATTAGGAGTGGACTCACCCCTGCAGTTAATTGCTGGAGTTGTTCATTAGCGACTGGACACCCAGATCTGTATGGGAGGGGAGGCAGCAGGGTAATTAATCAGGTGTTAACTAATGAGGGGAGCGTCCAAACCCGTGCCAAAGTCCCTGTACCTGGCCGGGGGACAGCTGGTGGCTTCCAGCGGAAAGTTGGCTTTGGGACAAACGGGATTTGGGCATTTTTTTCCCGGCTCTGGCGGTGCTGCGGAGCCGCTGCTCGTGGGCGCTGGCAGCCCCAGGGGCTGTCGCTTGGCGTGACACAGCGCCGGTGTCCCCGCTCGCCCCGGCCCCGTGTCCCCGCCTGCCCGCTCCTTGTCACCGCGGCCGAGCCCCGAGGGAGCCGGGGCTGGGGCTGGAACTGGCGGCTCCGATTCCTCTGCAGCTACCAGGAGCTTTTAAGGCAGCAGGATCCCATTTTTCCCCCAGTTTTCCCTGGGTTTTTTCCCTGTGCAAACCTGGGGAAGGACAGGGAATATTCCCCATCCTGTGGCACCGCCCTCAGAGCAAACTCAGGAGGAGCTCAACCTTTCCCCAAACCTCCTTAAATCCATCTCAGCACTCCCGTGCCTCAGTTTCCCACCCCCGCAGGCTGCACGAGGCTCGGGGCACCCGCTGAGCCCGAAAGCTCTGGGTGCTATAATTAGGATTTAGGGAAGTGAGAGTCTTTCTGTGCCTCAGCATTTTCATTTTCCCTCAGCGTGGAAAGAAATAACACCCCCCACACAGCCAGACCCCCCAAGAAATCACCGCTGAAATCATCTGGGTGAAGCTCAGGGTCATTCCCGGGGGTTTGGAGCAGCTTCCAGAAGGTCAAGGAGGCTCTCGGGGCTGTTTTTGCAGCAGTTTGACCATAATTGGGCTGGTTTGGGGAGACACAAACCCTAGGCTCCCGACGCTTTTGCCGGGTCGTGGCGAGGGTCCCAAAAAACCGTGAGGATTTTGCTACCAAGGCGATCTCAAATCGAGATATTTAGGGGGAAAAAATTAGGGAAAAGTTAGGCAAAAACACGGCTGTGAAGTGAGGGAGGGGCAGAGCTGCGTTCTGGGCTAATGGCTGGTGAAAATACATTAAAAACTGGAGCAAAGCAGAGCCTGGAAGGCAGATCAATGCAAACAGCACGAGAAACTGGGACGCGGCTCCTAAGCCGGAGTGTTTATGGCTGGATGGCGGCGGGGCCGCCGTGACTCACGCTGGGCTCGGAACCGATCCCGGCTCTCCCGGGGACTGGTACCGCTCCAGGCTGCGTGATCAGAGCCCGGCATGGGCTCCGTGACAGCTCCCCGCTCCTCGAGGGGACAGATTTCTGCGTGAGGCAGCGCCATCCTCACAAAGTTGTGTTTTCTCAGTGATATTCAGGTTTTCCAGCCGGGCTGGGGGGGGTCAGAAAATTCCCTCTGGGGCAGGCGGGCTCTGCAGGCCGGCCCTGGATCCTCCCTAGGAGGGATTTTCGCGGCTCCTGCCCGCCTGAGGAGGGTGAGGATAACCCTGGAGAGGGAGAAACCCCCTAAAGATCCCCTCGAGCCCTGGGGCAGTACCTGGGAAGGTGGATGAGGGCAGTGAGAGGGATAAATGCGGGGAAATCCGTGGATAACGGGCACAGCTGGGCACGGGCACGCAGGAGAGGATGGATGTGGAGGGTGCCAGGGCAGCAGGATGGGCAGAAGGTGCCAAGGTCCCCGAAGAGCCGATGATAATGATAATTGTCACATACAATGATCATTGTGACTATGATAATTGTCATCGTATCCATGATGAACGGTAATCATGAATTGTGATCATTAACAAGCTCCGGGGCTCGCTCAGCCAACAAGGTCGGTGCAGCCCTTCCCGCTGCCTCCGCTGGCCCGGGGCCACTGCCAGCCCCGGGGCCACGGCGACATTAACCGGCTTTGTCACCAGCGGCCGTGTCAGGCGGCTCGCAGTGACACGGAGCAGCTCGGAGCGCTCCCGGAGCCCGGCCGGGGGTGGCAGCGCCTGGATCCGGCCGAGGCACCCGGGGCAGGTTTCCAGCGGCGCTCCCTGCCCCGCTCGGGTGTCACCCGCGTGTCCCTGCAGGAGATCCCGCTGGGAATGCGGCTTTAAGGACATCCTTTCCCAATTCCTGCTTCCCTGGAGCTGCGGAGCTCGCCCAGCCCGGCTGTGACCGTGCCCTGAGCGAGGAGCAGCCAGGCTGGCACAGGATCTGTCCCAAAACTCCGCTTCAGAGCCCAGAGTGATCCCGGGGATTTCTCTTCCCTTTCCTCCATTCCATTTCCCTCTGTGGCTGCTCCTCCTGGGATCCCTGAGAGAAAGGAAAACACCCACCCATCACCCCCCTGCTCCAACGGGACCCCCCAGTTCTCCCCCGCGGCCCGGAGCCCCCCAAATCCAGCCTCTTGTGCCTCTCGGGGGAACTTGGCAGCTCCTCCCGGATTAATCCCGCTCCCCGCCACGGGCCAAGGGCTCCGACAGGAATAAACACATCCCAAATGCCTTTCCATAAGGGGAGCGAACCTGCTGGCCGAGGTGCCGCTCTCCCGGCTCCTTTCCAGCCCGGCGGTCACCGTGGGCCAGCAGGGAAAGGCTCCGGCACAGCCCGGATTTGGGGATGTCCCCAAAGCCACCCCCGGGCAGCACCTCCAGTCCCCACCCCAACGCGGGAAGGACACAATGTAAGAGGCCGTGAATTAATGAATGAGTGTTAATTAGCCATAAGGGGGGGTGGGGGCTGGCTGTGCCCCCCTCGAAAGGCAGCGCTGCCCGGGGACCGGGGGTGGCCGCGCCCCTCGCGGGTGCCACCGCGGGTCGCGGGTGCCACCTCACCCACCAGCAGGGATTCCCCTGCTCCCAGCAGCTTTTCCCGTTCCCGTCTGTTTTCCCATCCTGCCGCGGAGATGGTTCCTTATATAAACCCTGCTAAGTAGGGCGGCCTTTTCTATCCCCTGCTGCCGTCGCTGCTGTCGCTGCTGGTGGCCCCGGGTCACCGCGCTGTCCCCTCTGCCCGCCCGGCAGCCGAGGGTGAGGCTGGGCTGCCCTGGTGCCCATTCTCATGCCAGGTTTTTGGGGTGGCAGTGGGGACTGGCTGGATTTGGGGTCACAGTGGGGACAGGCTGGTTTTGGGGTCACTCCCAGCCTGATCACCAGTTCATCCAGCAGGGTCCTGCAGGGCCCTGGGATGACTTTGGGGCAGGAATTTGGGATTGGGAATTTGATGGAGTGGCTGAGCCCGTGCTGTGCCCTCCCCAGGGAGGAGGGACAGAGCAGGTGGGGACACTGAGCAGGACTTGGTGGCTCTGCTGGCTCCCAGCTGGAACCAAACCCTGAGCACTTGGACCAAAATCCCATTTTCCAGCCCCAGTCTGGCTGTGGGTCCAGGGAGCTCCCGGGGCTCTGTTGGGATGCTGATCCATCGGGATCCTGATCCCAAACTGCCCTTCATGCTGCCACAGGGCTGTTCCTGCTCGGGGCTCCTCCATCCTGAGGGAAGCAGCCAGGAGGAATAAAACCCTGGCTGAGCTGGAGCAGCAGCAATTAAACCCAAATGATTAATCACAAACAGAGAGTGGCCATAAAACTTCCCAGCAAAAGCAGGGAGAGCTGGAGAGGCTCCGGAGCAGGGCTGGGCTTCCAGCAGGATTTGGAATTTCCCCTGGGTTCCCTTTTGGATTGGGACAAGGATGAGCTTTGGCTGGAGGTGTCTCCTTGGATGGATTTTCTTCCAGGACAGCCAGGGCTGCTCTCCTTGGGCTGGGAATGGGGGAAAACCAGGGCCAGGATTTCCCCAGGGCCTGGAATCCACCTTGGAATGTCTTTGGGATCCTCTTCCACCCCAAAACTGCTCCTCAGAATCCAGGGGAGCATCCAGGGCTTCATCCTGGTGCTGCACCGGGATTATCCCCAGAAAGGGACAAGGGGGACGCAGGTGGGGACTGCAGAGGAACAACCAGCGACCCCGAGCGGGAGCACAGCCCCTGGAATTCCGCTCTGGATCGCCGCACGGCAGCGTGAAGCAGAGCGCGGGGCTCTCCCGCTCCTCGGGGTGGGTTTAGGTTGGAATTTTCCCGGCGCGTTCGGATGGTTTTGTGTCCCTGAACGCGCGTGGGAGTGGCGGCAGCAGAGCCTGAGCTTCCCACGGGGCTGTTCCTGCATTCCCAGCGCATCCCAGGCTCCGATCCCAGCGCATCCCACAGCTCTGATCCCACCGCATTCCCACCGCATCCCACAGCTCTGATCCCACCGCATCCCACGGGGCTGTTCCCGCATTCCCAGCACATCCCACAGCTCCGATCCCAGCGCATCCCGCGGCTCTGATCTTTCATTCCCAGTGCTGTTCCCTCATTCCCAGGGCATCCCATGATGCTGTTCCCTCATTCCCAGGGCATCCCATGGTGCTGTTCCCTCATTCCCAGCACATCCCACAGCTCCGATCCCACCGCATTCCCCGCGCGCCGCTCCCGCCCGCGGCCGGGACCACAAAACTTTCTTCCCTTTGAGGAAAGGAAAGCCGAGGACCAGCGCGGCTCTCCCGTTGCCACGGCAACCCGCAAACATCCATCGGGAAATCGCCCGGGGCCTGCATCCTGCTCTCCCGGGCCTCGTTTTCCCTGCCCCATCCCTTCCTGGACATCCCGGGGTGTCAAATCCCGGTGGGAACTCCAGGAGAGGCCAAGGAATGTCCCCAACGCCCTCCAGTCCCCGGGAGAGCCGGGAAAGGCTCCTGGGGGACAGGGATGCTGTTTCCATTCCCATTTTTATGATGAGGGGTGTCCATCCCCCCTCTCTCCGCAGAACCTGGAGGCATTGCCGTGCTGGGAATGAAAATCCATTTCCAACACTTGATTATTCTTGTTAACAATAATTTTAAAATTTGGCTGGAAAAGGCGTTGCTGACCTTGGCACAAAGAGTGCGCAGGGACTCGTCACTGGGTGGGGAAAATGGGATTTTTGGCCTCATCCCAAATCATTAATCCCAGGAAATGCCCTGTGACTCGGGGCAGTGCTGATTTATTAATGCAGGCTCCCATCGCTGCCATCCTGGGGCCAAATCCTGGAATCATCCCAGGCATGGCTGCCCTGGCTGAGGGAGCTGCTGCGGGGCCGGGCTGGGGCTGGGGGGCGAGGGGGTGTGGGATGTGGGGCTGGGGGAGGTGGGTGCTGCAGGATTTGGGTGCCAAGGGATGCAGGAATTGTTGGGATGTGGGTGCTGAGGGATTTGGGTTCTGCAGGAATTGGGTTCTGCAGGAATTGGGTTCTGCAGGATGTGGATCCTGTGGGATTTGGGTTCTGCACAACGTGGGTGCTGCAGGAATTGGGCTCTGCAGGATTTGGGTGCCAAGGGATGTAGGAATTGTTGGGATGTGGGTGCTGAAGGATTTGGGTTCTGCAGGATTTGGGTTCTGTAGGATTTGGGTTTTGCAGGATTTGGATTGTGTGAGATTTGGGTTCTGCAGGATTTGGGTTCTGCACGATGTGGATCCTGTGGGATTTGGGTGCTGCAGGATTTGGGTTTTGCAGGACTTGGATCCTGTGGGATGTGGATTCTGTGGGATTTGGGTTCTGCAGAATGTTGATCCTCTGGGACTTGAATACTGCAGGATTTGGATCCTGCAGTATTTGAGTTCTCTAGTATTTGGGCTCTGCAGGATTTGGGTTCTGCAGCATTTGGGTTCTGCAGGATTTGGGTGCCACAGGACACAGTGCTGTGGGCACTGGCAAGTCCAGTGGATAATCACCTCCCACCTGGATCCAAGGATAACATTTCCTTGTGGATTTGGACCATTCCACAGCAGAAAAACCCTTGTGGGGTGAGCACACCCCTGAGCAGTGCAGCACAGCACCCCAAAAACGCAGAGCCACCTGGAAAACCCTCACCCCTTCCCATATTCCCTCCATCCCTGCAAGGAATCCTCAGCATTCCCTCGGTTCTCCTCCTCCCCCTCTCATCCCACCACCTTTATCCCACAATTTTTCCCAAATGGGAAACTCAGCATCTCCTTTTCCCTTCTCCTGTCCTGCTCTTTTCCACGATCCCGCTCCTTGAAAGCGAAATAAACCCCATTTATCACCCTAACGATTTTCATTTCCCGGCTCTCCGCTGATTTATGGAGCTGCTTCCCGGAGCTGCTGAAAGTTCAGGAATGGGCTGGGGGTGGCGAGGGACACACGGGGACACCGTGGGCTCCTGCAGAGTCCCGTGGCAGCACGAGCTGGGAAAAGGCTCAAAATAACCCGGAGGGGGTGACAGGGAAGGGACATTTCACCATCCCACAGCATGGAATCGACCCCGGAGCGGTGTGGAAGTGGGAAAATCAAAAAAATCACGGGATGTGGAGCAGCTGGTGACACCCAGCCTGTCCCCTGCAGCTGGCAGTGTCACCCGGCCCCGCTGGTGCTCGGGGTGATGGTGACAAAGCCCCCTCAAAAATCGGAGGGGTTTGAGGCCATAAATCCAAGGAATGTCACCCTGCCCTGGGTGTCCCCAGCACGGGCACAGGGGACGTGGGGCTTAAAAACCAGCGGGGTTTGGGTGTGGGGATCCCAGACCCCATCCCACAGCCCTGGGCACTGGGAGCCTTGGGAAAAGCCCCTTTGGAGACACTTCCCAATCCAGATCCTTCCAGCATTCCCATCCCTCAGCCAGTCCAGGTTGCCTGGATGTTTATTTTCACCTGCATTCATTTGCCCGCATCTCCCTCTTTCTCCTTATTTTATTCCCTTTCTGTTATTTTATTCTTCTTTTTTCCCTTATTTTATTCCCTTTCCCCCTTTATTCTATTAATCCCTTTTCCATTATTTTATTCTCCTTTTTTCATAATTTCCCCCCCTTTTTTCCTTATTGTATTGCTCTTTTTTTCCTTATTCCCCCCCTTTTTTCCTTATTTTATTCCTCTTTTTTTCCTTATTTTTCCCCCTGTTTGTCCCAAGTCCCGGCTCGATTCCAGGAGTTCCAGAATTCAGGAACAATTTGCTCCACGTGCCACTTTCCTGAAGGGATCGAAGGCATCTCCCAGGAATCTCTGTGTCACCAGGGAGGGTCCAGGAGAGGGAGGAGCCATGGGGACGGCGACAGCGGGGCCACCAGCGGCCACACCAGCTGCCACCCCTGGGTCACACACCCCAGGGGAAAAATCAATGTCCGATGGAAATTCCTCTGGGATGTGGGAAGTCAAATTCCCCCACCCTGCTCTGGGTGCACAAATGAACATCCCCCCAAAAAATAATCCAGCAAAAGGGGGAACTTCCCCCAAATCCTCGCAGTTAATTTCATCCCAACGAGCAGGGCCAGCAAAAAGCAGCTGGAAGCACCAGGGGAGGGAAATCATTTTAGTCGGGAATAATTCCTGGAGCAGCAATTTGGGCTGAGCCTGCTCTGCATTCCCACGGTTTTCCTTGTGGGGAAGATTTTCCCGAGCCCTGGAGAACTCGGGTTTCTGCTCGGCTCAGCCGGGTCCTTTCCCTGCAATCCTCCAGCTCCAGCATTTCTCTGATCATAAATTAGCGGTCCTCGCACTCGGCTCCCTCGGAGCTGTTTCTCTCTTCCCCCTCTCCAGGTTTTCCACATCCCACAGCGAGGGAAGATCCAGGCTCGGCGTGGTTATTTTAAAATCAATCAATCAGAGCTCCCCCTCCTCCCGTCCTCATCCTCGGCTCCCCGGCTGCTGCCCCGTCAAACCCCTCCCCAGCACAGCATCCCCCCCAAACCCACCCAAATCCCGCTTGGAAGAGCTCGGATTTAGGTCAAAATTTTTTAAAAACCGACAAACAAAAATGGGGGGACCCTGAATTGCCAGTGGGGGAGAGCCTCGTGCCCATCAGGCTGCTGGATGAGGTCCTTGGAAAAGCCGGGATTGAGGCGTGGAAGAGCCGCTCCCGCTGGAGTTTTCCTCCATTCCGTCACTTTTCCATGCCCAGATGGGAGATGATCCCCTGGGAATGGGGCTGGAGGAAATTTTCCCTTCTCCAGGACCCCCCAGGGTGGGATCCAGGAGCCCTTGGGTTGGGAGCAGCAGCAGGGTGGGAGAACATTCCCTCTTTTGGGGGGCCACGCTGCTGTCACCCCCCAAGGAGGTGACACTGCCACTCCTGGCTGCCACCGCCTCCCCCTGCTGTGCATCCCCCATCCCACCCCAGCACCCCAAA
The DNA here is from genome assembly GCF_017590135.1 of Pyrgilauda ruficollis. NCBI lineage: Eukaryota > Metazoa > Chordata > Aves > Passeriformes > Passeridae > Pyrgilauda > Pyrgilauda ruficollis. The sequence goes on from NW_024523789.1 coordinate 753,494, forward strand.
CCCCTTCCCCCAGACGCAGACCCCTCAGAGCCGGGTTCATCCCGGGCCCGCATTCCCGGCAATTCACGCTTCCCATCCCGGAGCTCTTCCCAGGCTTTGTCAGGGCTCCTGTTGACAGGACCTAACGCGTGCCTGCTAAAAATAGCGGTGTGGCAATCACATCTCCCACCCCGAGCCGCTCAGGGCACGGGATCCCGATCCCAGAGAAAGCCAGGAAAGCCCCGGGATGCTGCAGGAACCCCCAGTCCCTTGGGAGTGCTGCAGGGAGGGGGCTGAGCCGGAGAAATCTGAATTTCTGAGTTTCTACGGATTATTTTTATACAGTTCGAGGGGGAGGGGGATGTGGAAAAAAACAAGGAATGTGTTTGCTGTGTTTTGATGCGTTTTTCCCTCCTCCTTTTTTTTTTTTTCTTTTAAATTTTTGGTTTTGTTTTGTTTTTTGTTGTCGTTTTTCCAGTGGTGGAGGGGAAAATTGGGAGAAGAAAAGCTCAGGCTGCTCCCCCCATCCCGTTCCCATTCCCATTGTTGAGTTTCCCTGGAGGGACCCCAGAGCTGTCCACACCTCCGGGATAATTAATGGGTGTCCCTTTCATCCCCTGCTCCCACCTAATCAATCCCAGAGCTGGGATATTCTGGAAAAAAAAAAAAAAAAAGGGATTAGAGCAGCACCATTAATAATGAGAATAATCTGTTAATCCCGGGGGGAATTAATGACTCATCTGGAATTAGAGCAGCACCATTAATAATGAGAATAATCTGTTAATCCCGGGGGGAATTAATGACTCCAGCAATGGCCCCGTTGGGATTGGGGCAGGAAAATGAGGTTTTGGTCATTCTGGGGGATTTTCCCAGCTTTTTCAGGGCCCACGAGGCTGAGAAGTTCCGTGTCCTTCCCTGGTTGCCGTTTCACATCCCTGAGCTGCAAGGGGACACCAGGGGACAGCTCTGTCCCCACGTGGTGGCCAAGGGACACCGGGCTGCTCCCAGTGGGGGGAAAAGGAGAGGAAATTTGGGCGAGGAGCAGGGAGAGGGAATTGGGAATGGGGAGCTGGAGCTGGAAACTGCTGAAGGGATAGAGGGAACTGCTGGGCACACACGGGGTCCCCAGGGGTGTCACACGCTGTCCCCAGGGATGTCACACAGAGCCCCCAGGGATGTCACACGCTGTGCCCCAGGGGTGTCACACACAGTCCCTGTGTCCCCAGGGATGTCACCTGCTGTCCCCCAGGGATGTCACACTCTGTGCCCCAGGGATGTCACCCGCTGTCCCCCAGGGATGTCACACTCTGTGCCCCAGGGATGTCACCCGCTGTCCCCCAGGGATGTCACCCGCGGTCCCAGCTCCTCCCGCAAGGGCAGAGAAGGAGCGGGTCCCGCTCTCCAGGGACATTTGGAGAATTCCCCAAATTCTGTCTCTGTTCTGGGGCTGGGAGCGGAGCGGGGAGGGCAGGACGGAGGAGGAGGAGGAGGAGGAGGAGAGGGGGCGGGGGCCATCTGGAGCAGCCGCAGGATGCTGAGCTGGCGGGGGCTCGGGAGCGCTGCGAGCCGGCGCTGCCAGAGCCGAGCGATCAATAAGTGACAGCCCAGCCCCGCCGAGGGAAGGTGACCTTGAGCGGCACAGCGACAAGGGAGGAGGGAGGCAGAGCCAGGAATCCGCATGGAAACGCTCCCCGGGCGAGGCAGCAGGGATGGAGGGGAGGACAGGGATGCGGAGCCCCGATGGCAGCCCCGGGGAGGGCTCTGTGCCCTCCTGGCTGCTCCAGGACAGGATCCCGGTGCTCGAGCAGGGCCTGGGGACAGTCCCTGCCCTGGGGACAGTCGCGAGTGGCAGGAGGGGGATGGCTGTTCCCAGCGAGGACACGAGGGCGCGATCAATAACTGCTCCAATAATCAATAACCGAGGCTACAACAGCCCCAGCTCGGCCCCTCCTGGTCCCTCCTCCCCGAGGGTGACAGGGACACAAAACCCACCCAAGGCTGAACCCCAACTCTGCCCCAGCAGAGCCCCCCAGGGCCACTCGCTGCTCTCGGAAATTTGGGATTTCTGTAAATCCTGGAGCCATCCCCGTGCTGCCCTCACCCTGCTGCCGCAGCCCAGCCCCTGCAGCTCCTCTGAGCCCTTCCCCGGATCATTCCCGGGCTGTTCCCGGTCCCGGCGGGCATTCCCGGAGACCCGAAGGCTCCAGGAGGGAGAGAGGGCTCCGAAGGGAAGGTCCGACATTCCCGGCGCTGCCTTTGCCCTCTAGCGGGACCAAGGCGAAGGACCCGCTGGGGAAATTCGGCCGATTCCCTCCTGCTGGAGCCTGATTTGCAGAAATCCCAACATTTCCAAAAGAAATGAGCAGCTCTGGGGGGGATTTGCTGCAGGAGAGTTGAGATTTAGGAGCCTTGGGTGACTTTGGGGTCCCCTCAGCCCCGGGGACAGGATGGGACAGGGGGGTCCCACCTTTTCCAGAGCTCTGGAGGGGCAGAGGCAGGGCTGGATTTGAGCAGGGGGCGCTGGGGGCTCCATCCCATGGGATCAGCGGGATAAAGGCTGGTGGGAAGGTGTTGGAAGGGTGGGTGGGATGGAGGAGGATGAGGGGGCAGCAGATCCGTGGGCTGAAGGGTGACACAACAACAGCGGCAGCAGATCCTGGAATTCTGGATAAAACAACTCCAAATTCCCATTTCCCAAGGATTTTGGGTCAACAATCCACGCCTGGGCTGGGTTTTGCACGGAAAAGGGGCGAGAGGAGGTGCCCACACCGTGCCAGCGCCGCGGGCGCCGCGTCCCTGCGGATGAGGAGCCGGATCCTCTTGGCAGGTTTTCTCCAGCCGCCTTCGGATGCCTCCCCGGGCTCCGAGGATGTGGGCTGAGCTCCGTGGTTTCAGTTCAGGGCTCTGGATTCTCCAGGGATGTGTCATCCCCCTCGCGGTGTTCCTTACATGTGGATAAAAATATGAGGGATGAATCCACGGCGTTGAAAATATCCCACAGGGCTGGGCAGCTCCCGTGGCCGCGGGGAGCCGGGATGAGCCCGGAGGTGTCAGCTCCAGCCCGGGGATCTGCTCCTGGTGGGGCTGGGGGACTCGGGGGTCTCCAGGGTTCTCTGCAGCTCCAAATCCATGGGTACCGTCCCAAATCCATGGGTACCCTCCTAAATCCATGGGTACCCTCCTAAATCCATGGGTGCCATCCCAAATCCATGGATACCATCCCAAATACATTTATACAATCCCAAATCCATAGATGCCCTCCCAAATCCATGGATACACTCCCAAATCCATTTATATAATCGAAAATGTATGGATACCCTCCCAAATCCATGGATACCATCCCAAATCCAGGGATACCATCCCAAATCCAGGGATACCCTCCCAAATCCAGGGGTGCTGGAGATCCCACCCAGTTCCAGGGCAGCTCCCAGTCCCTGTTTCCAGGACTGCAGCGGAATGAGGGGATGGAAGATTCCAGTTGCCCTGTGCGGGGATTTTGAGTTTTGCCCTCTTTGGGAGCTCATGGCGATGATCCAGCTGTGCCCACGTCACACCTGGATGTGCCACACCTCCCTGGAGCTGCACAGCTGGACCTGGGGACAGAAGAGGTGTGATCTGCTAAACTCAGGTAAACCTCATCCCACCTGGAAGTGCAGGGAAAGGGACAAATTCTGAGTCAAAGGGATGAGGGGAGGACCAGGCCCAGGCCTAGGCCCAGGATAAGGGGGACCAGGATCAGGACAAGGGCAAGGACAAGGAAGAAGAGGATGAGGAAGAGGAGGAGGAGAAAAAAGAGGAGGGTGAGGAGGAAGAGGAGGGTGAGAGGGAGAGGGAGGAGAACTCTGCTAGGCTCAGGTGCAGGCCAACCCCATCCCACCTGGAGGTGCAGGGAGCGCAGGCTCTCGGGAAGGGGCACCGGGATAAAATCCAGCTGGTTATCGGAGAGATGGAGGAACTGCAGCTGCTTCAGGTCCTGCAGGGAGAGCAAAGAGGTGAACCCCAACAGGGATGAACCCCTAGAGATGAACCCCCTAGTGATGAACCAATGAACCCTCTAGAGATGAACCCCCTAGAGATGAACCCCCTTAGAGATGGACCCTTAGAGATTAACCCCTTAAGATGAACCCCCTTAGAGATTAACCTAGAGATCAACCCCCCTAAAGATGAGCCCCTTAAAGATGAACTCCCAAGAGATGAATCCCAATAGAGATGAACCAATGAACCTCCTAAAGATGAACCCCCAAGAGATGAACTCCCAAAAGCTGAACCTCCTAAAAATGAACCCCCAAGAGATCAACCCCCAAGAGAACAACCCCCAAGAGTTGAACCTTCTAAAGATGAACCCCGAAGAGTTGAACCCCCAAGAGATGAACCTCCTAAAGATGAACCCCCAAAAGTTGAACCTCCTAAAGATGAACCCCCAAGAGCTGAACCCCCAAGAGTTGAACCTCCTAAAGATGAACCCCCAAGAGTTGAACCCCCAAGAGTTGAACCTCCTAAAGATGAACCCCCAAGAGATGAACACCCAAGAGTTGAACCCCCTAAAGATGAACCCCCAAGAGCTGAACCTCCTAAAGATGAACCCCCTGGAGCTGACCCCCCTGGAGCTGCCCCCCTCGTCCCGCCCCTGTCCCCCCGGGGCTGGCACCCCCAGCCGCGGGACGCACGCGGAAGGCCTCGGGGCGCAGCCCGGCGCTGGCGATGCGGTTGAGGCGCGCGTCCAGGCGGACGATGCTGCGGGGCAGCTCGGGCAGCGCCGTCAGGCGGTTCTCGGGCAGCAGCAGCTCCTGCAGGCTGGGCAGCCACCGGAACGCGTCCGCGTCCGCCCACGAGATGGAATTGCTGCTCAGGTCGATGCGCTTCAGCTTCTCTGAGGGCAGGAGGAGAACAGGGACAAAGCCACGGCGCTTTATTCCCCTCATTCCCCATCCAAATTCTGCATTTCCCCATCCAAATCCTGGTTTTTCCCTTGTTGCAGTGATGATTTTTATGCATTTTTCATATATTAATTCACTTTGTTGAGTGCTGTTTTACGGCTCCTTAGCTCTGGTGCTTTTGCCACCCTTTCTCTCAGATTCTAGAACAATCAGCTGACCTTCCAAACACATTCCTGGAATGTCTGGTGTTATTCCAAGGAGGGGACCTACAATAAGAAGTGGGGCAGAGTGGGGCTGACGCAGGGGTGAAACAACTGAACCTTCTATTGGACACACCAATTAAATATCCCAATTAATTAACCTTATAAAACTGTCAAAATCCTAATATACCTGTTAAATATCCCAATTAATTAACCCTATAAAACTGTCAAAATCCAAATATACCTGTTAAATATCCCAATTAATTAACCCAATAAAAAATGCAAAATTCAATTCCTTGTATGCCCATAGATACTGCCAGGATAAAATTCTGATTTTTTTACTTTTCAACTTATTCTTCTTGAGAGGAATCAGGGATTTGTCTTTCCAAACAAGCTGTGGGTCTGCTAGATAAAAAGGAGGCTTCATCTTCCAAAAATTTGAGACATCCCAGGGGAATGCCCCACAGCCTCTCCCTTTATTGGAATAAAGTCAAAGCACTCCTCTGTCTCCTTTTTGAACACAAACCTCTGATGCTCGTGGATTAATTCCCCTAACATTCTGACAAAATCCTGCTTTTTAACTTCCCGGTTCCAATGCCGCTGTGGGGGATTTTTCCCGCGTGGGGTGGTGACCCCGACGTACCGAGGCCGCGGAAGTCGCCGGCGCGGACGGCGGCGATGCGGTTGAAGCGGGCGTAGAGGTACGCGGTGTCCGGGGGCAGCGCCGGGATCCGCTCCAGCCCGGCGTCATCGCAGTACACGGAGGAGCCAAGGCACAGGCACAGCAGGCAGCTGGGCAGCCCTGGGGGTGCGTGGAAACAAGCCCCGACCCCATAAAATACCCCAGAGCTGCTGGAGGAGCCCAGCTGGCTGTGGGGACAGGGATCTGTGACACACGGAGCTGTCACAGCCCCCTGACCCCATAAAATACCCCAGAGCACCAGGAGGAGCCCAGCCAGCTGTGGGGACAGGGATCGGTGACACACGGAGCTGTCACAGCCCCCTGACCCCATAAAATACCCCAGAGCAGAGGGAGGATATGCCCACCCTGTGGGGACAGGGATCGGTGACACACGGAGCTGTCACAGCCCCCTGACCCCATAAAATACCCCACAGCAGTGAGAGGATGTGCCCACCCTGCCCACACTCTGGGGACACAGAGTTTGTGACACCAGAGCTGTCACAGCTCCCTGACCCCATAAAAGTCCCCAGAATAGTGGGAGGATGTGCCCACTCTGTGAAGACACAAATTCCATGACACCAAAACTGTCACAACCCCCCAAATCCATAAAATACCCCAGAACAGAAGAAGGAGTCCGCCCGGCTATGGGGACACAGAGTTTGTGACACCCAGAGCTGTCACAGCCCCCTGACCCCATAAAAGACCCCAGAACAGCAGGATCTGCCCACCCTGCCATGGGGACACGGAGTTGGTGGCACCCGGAGCTGTCACAGCCCCGCATCATCCAGGGAAGGACCAGAAACTCCCAGCAAAAAAACCCCTGTTAATAAATGAAGTGCCCAGGATCAAATCCCTCCTGCAGGACGAGGGGAGGTTAAAGCCCCCAAATTCAGCTTTTTACACCCAAAGCTCTCCTGGCCCCTTTAATTTTCCCACTGGGGGAAGCAGAACTCAAGAAAATTCTTTTGAATCAAGAAAAATCTGTCCCAGCTGTCCTCAAGGCCCCAGCACAGGGGACAGGACGGGTAAAACCGAGCCCACCCCCACACCTGATCCCCCTCCTCTCCCCCGAGGCTCCCCACCCCTTCGAGGGGGGGGTTCAGAGCAGCTCAGCACCAATTTCCTTTCTCCTCCCACTTAATTTTTCCCGGCCTGGAGTGACAGAAAAGGAATAAAGATATTTATCCTCGCTGCGGGATTTTAATTGTCACTAATCTAATTGCCACCGTCGCAAAGCCTCTGCTCATTAAAGCCTCGCTGCTTTGCTGGAGTTCATTTTTTCTCAGTAATTTCTCTCTCTGCAGCCCTCCTGCCTGGCTGTGTGAGCAAACTCAACCCCAAAACCCTGCAAAGAGCTGCTGGCAGCACCAGAATTCCCATTTTTCCCCTCAAAACTCCACCTGTGTGACATCCCAAGGGAGCACAACTCACCCTGCCCGGGGATGGGCGCAGGAGGCACGGGGCCAGCACCGCTCGGGGGCTGCAGATTTGGGGTTCCAGCCGTGGTTTCACCCAGCTCTGGGAGGGTTTTGGGGTCCTTGGGGCGAGGAGCCAAGGTGCCAACCTCGATCTGCAAGCATGGCTGGGTGTGAGCGGGGGTGACTTGTCCCCTCCGGGGTGGATGGCACTGACAAGGTCACAGGCCCTGGGTTGGGGTCATTAATTCCTTCTTGGGAAGCTCTCCAAGCTCTCTGAGGAACCCCCTCCTGGCCAGAGGGATGAAGGAATCCTCACATCCAAGAGCTGGCAGAGGTTTGGCTTGGATCAAACCTTGCCCAGCCCCGGGAGAGCTGCCAGGGCTGCTCCTCCTGCGGTGCCACATCCCTCCCTGGCACCAAATCCCTGTCCTGGGATGCAGCCAGGGGCTCTCCTGTGTCCCCCTCACCTTCGGGACAAGGTCCCCATAGTCATAGAGCTCCTCGTAGTTGCTCAGGTCCAGGATGTCCCCGTAGTTATCCAAGGTCACGTCGTAGCTGTCCAAATCCAGGTTTTCATAGAGGGTCAGCTCAGCCTTGGGCTTCTCCACCTTCCTCCTCTCCTTGGCTGGGACAGCCCAAAGTGTCCCCAGGCACAGGCTGGCCACCCCCAGCCAGCCCAGGGGACACATCCTGCACCTGGCCGGGGTCACCGCGCCGAGGGATGGCACCTGGAATGTCACCAAGGGCTGGGTGCGGGGCCGGGATGCGGCGGGGACAGCCCCGGGGTGGAGGGGACAGGCAGCCCAAATCCTGGGGGGACAGAGAGCCCCTGGAGGGGACAGACAGCCCCAAACCCTGGGGGGACAGACAGGACAGACAGCCCCGGGAGGGGACAGGCAGCCCAAACCCTGGGGGGACAGACAGCCCCGGGAGGGGACAGACAGCCCCCAACCCTGGGTGGGACAGACAGCCCCAAACCCTGGGGTGGACAGACAACCCCAAACCCCAACCCCCCAACCCCACATCCCTGGGAGGGGACAAGCAGCCCCGGGGGGAACAGACAGCCCTAGATCCGGGAAGGGACAGACAGCCGCTGTCCCGGCCCTGGGGACATTCGTGACCCAATCCTGGGGGGACAGACAGGACAGACAGCCTCGGGAGGGGACAGACAGCCCAAATCCTGGGGGGACAGACAGGACAGACAGCCCCGGGAGGGGACAGGCAGCCCAAACCCTGGGGGGACAGACAGCCCCGGGAGGGGACAGACAGCCCCAAACCCTGGGGGGACAGACAGCCCTGGGAGGGGACAGACAGCCCCGGGAGGGGACAGACAGCCCCCAACCCTGGGTGGGACAGACAGCCCAAAACCCTGGGGTGGACAGACAACCCCAAACCCCAACCCCCCAACCCCACATCCCTGGGAGGGGACAAGCAGCCCCGGGGGGAACAGACAGCCCTAGATCCGGGAAGGGACAGACAGCCGCTGTCCCGGCCCTGGGGACATTCGTGACCCTTTTCAGAGCATTTCACGCTCGGCTGTGCAGGAGAGGCCCCGCGGGGCTGCCGGGGCTGCCCGGCTTTCCCAGCCCCGGGGGTGCGGAGGGGGTCGGGGGTTGATGAGGGGGTCACAGCTCTCGTGGCAATGGGTGGAACCGGCCACTGGCCCACCAAGCCCAGCAGTGGAGGAGAACCAGCCCCAGCAGCCCCGGAACTGCTGCTCCTCCCTTCTGCTCCCACATCCAGGCTAAATCCCGGTCTAAATCTGCTTTTCCGACATCCTGGCGGGCCAGAGACCACGGGATCCGTGTGACAGCACGGGGACATCCCCCAGTCCTGGCAGCTCCACATCCAAACCCTCCAGGGCCCATTCCCACAGGAGAATTCCCTCCCTCCAGGCTTCCCTCCCGCGGGACACCCACGGCAGAGCAAGGCGAGGGTCCCGACCCCCTCCAGCCTTTCCCAATCCCAAATCCCAAATCCACCACCCAGCCCAGAGTGTCTTCACTCCACCCTGAGGATGCTGCTCCCAAATTCCGGCTGTTTTCCCCCAGATCTGCCCTTTCCCAGTGCTCCGAGCCCCCTGCAGCCCCCAAACGCTCCCATCCCCCCGCTGCCCCAGCCCGGGGGGGGCTCCGGAGGAGCCAAGCGAGGCCGGCACGGACGTACCCCCTGTCCTTCCTCCTCCTCCTCCTCCTCCTCCTCGGCGTGCAGAGCCCCGCTGGGCTGCAGGGGCTGGGGAAGGGCTGCCGGGCTTTTAAGGCACGGAGAGGAGGAGGAGGAGGAGGAGGAAGAGGAGGGGGCTGCTCGGGGGTCTGGCCGAGGGGACAGGCAGGACGCGGCCAATCAACCCCGCGGTCCCCTGCTGGTCCTTGCATTGTCCCCAGGGCCAGGCGGCTCCGGAGGTGGCTCTGCTCCAGCAGCCCCAGCTGGGGGGGGGGGCTGAGAGGGGCGGGATTGGAGGGGAGCGAGCGGTGACATCTCCCGGGTGTCCCCACGGGCGGTGGGGACACGGCCCCGGGCGGGGGGACAGAGCCAGCGCCACCAGGAGGTGCCACCAGGCAGGGACTGCCGGCTGTGCCCGGCCCCAGGGACGCCCCAAAGCGCCGGGGGGACCCCAGTGAGCAGCGCAGGGTTTGGGGGGGCTGCAGAGACCCCCCCCCGGCAGCGATGGATGGGGACATTGAGCTCACCCAGCCCAGTTCCCCTCCCGGAGATCGCAGCACCCCAAATCTCCACTCTCTGGGGTGGTTTTAGGGTTTTTTGGTGACAAGGAGCCGCTCTGGCTGCAGGGGGGCTCAGCACCCCAAATCTTCACACATTGAGAGGTTTTGGGGTTTTTTGGGGAGGGGGAGCCGCTGTGGGTGCAGGGGGCCTCAACACCCCAAATCTTCACTCTCTGGGGTGGTTTTGGGGTTTTTGGGGACAAAGAGCCGCTGTGGATGCAGGGGGGGCTCAGCACTGCTCCCCTCACTGGGACAGGGTGTGAAACCCCCCCGTGCCCCCCTGTGTCCCCAGGGACAGAGCTCATCTCGGGGGGCCACGACCCTCCTGGCTGGGGGGGGTGTCACGGCGGGGCTGGCGCACCCCGGGAGGGGCAGGGCGGGCACCGCAGCCCCCCCTGGGCAGCCTCGTGCCCACCCACCC
>NW_024523789.1:763959-795647 GCF_017590135.1 Pyrgilauda ruficollis
CCCCCCGAGGGCACCGGCGGCACCCGCAGCCCCCCAACCCCCTCCAGGACGGCCCCGGCCCCGCTCAGCACGCAGCGGCCGCTAATCTTCATTAAGCCCCTCATTAGGCGGCTCGGTGGGCACCGTGACGGAGCCGATGTGGCAGCTGGGGGGGCTCAGCGCGGCCGGGGGGGATGGTGGGGTGAGAAAAGGGGGCTGGCCCAGGGTTCCCTGGGAAGTGGGGTTCTCAGGGGTGAAGGGTCCCCAAGGACAGTGGGGTTCCCGGGGGGGGAAGGGTCCCGAAGGGTGAAGGGGTCCCCGGGGATGAAGGGGTTCCCGGGGATGAAGGGGTTCCCGGGGATGAAAAGGTTCCCGGGGGTGCAGGGGTCCTAAAGGACAGTGGGGTCCCCCGAGGGGTGAAATGTTCCCAGAGCAATGGGGTCTTTGGGGGTGAAGGGTCCCAGAGGGGTGAAAGGTTCCCAGGGGTGAAGGGTCCCCCAAGGGTGAAGGGTTCCCAGGGTGAAGGGTCCCCAGGGCAATGGGGTTTTTGGGGTCTTTGTTTTTCTGTCTTGGCCCCGTGAACAATGTCCTGTCCTTGTCCCCATGAGCAGCAGCCTCCCCTTGTCCCCCTCAGCATTCCCTGCATGGATGGTGTCACCTGGAAGGTCCCTGTGCCCCTGTCACCATCCCAAACGTCCCTGAGTGCCCAAAGGGTTGGTGCCAACCCTTCAGAGCGGGAGGTCCCTGCTCAGCACCCACAAACGGGGTTGGGGGGTCACCAGCTGCAAGGGGGAGTGACTGGAGCCAGGATTCACCCAGATCCCAATCCCTGGGGGATCCAGCCCCTCCCCAGCACTGGGAACAGCAGCTGAGGAGCCCCCAGCCCTCTAACCCCACTAATGAGGGGGTCCCAGCCTTCACTAAGACCCCACAGAGCAGCTTCCCTAGCTGCCAGCCCCAATCCCAGACCCAGCCCAAATCCCAATCCCAGCCCCAATCCCAGCCCCAACCCCAGCCCCAATCCCAATCCCAGTCGATTTTAGGGAGCAGCTTTGGGGTGCTCAGCTCCCCCAGCCTTCACTCTCTGGGGTGGTTTTGGGGTTTTTTGGGGAGGGGACTCCGCTGTGGGTGCAGGGGGGGGCTCAGCACTGCTCCCCTCATTGGGGTACGGTGAGGAACCCTCCCCCAGTGAGGGGAGATGGCTCCGATTTCCCCGGGCAGGGAAAACCCCGCTGGGAGTGGGGGATTCACACCGGGGTTACAAAACAGCGGGATTGCGGGGGGGTGGGGGGCGGGTGTGTGCCTGCTCTGCACCCCACAAACTCACCCAAACCCCCCTGATCCCCCCCGGGAGCGGCCCCCCGGCCCATCCCACACCCTCGCACCTTCCCCCGCCGCGTCCTCCCTCTCCCCTCGGGATGCGCGGGGGCAGCGGCGGCAGCAGCGGCTCTGGGGGCGCGCAGGAGGAGGAGCCGCTGCCGCCCACCCGCCCCGCCCGGGGGGAACAGCCCGAGCCGAGCCCCTGCGGTGGGACAGGGGCTGCGAGAGGGGCTGCGACCCCGCGGATGGGGCCCCGAATCCCAGATTTTACAGGGAAGGATGCAGGATGCTGGGGTGGGGATGTGACCCCATGGATGTGGTCCCTAATCCCAGATTTTACGGGGAAGGATTTGGGATGCTGGGATGGGGCTGTGACCCCACAGATGTGTCCCTGCACCCCAAATTTCAGAGCCCCGTGACAGATCCCAGCTGCTGCCAGGGGTGGGAGAGCAGCCTTGGAGGTTTCCATGCTGCTCCCACCGGGAAATTCACCCCAGTGAGGTTTTTAGGGATTCCCCCGGGGGCAGCTCGTGGTTGTCACCCACCCCAATGTTCGGTGTCACCTTCTGCTGGCGTGACAGCCCCAGGAGCTGCAGCCAAGATGGGCCTCTCCTAATTAGCAGGGATGCTCGTTAGTGAAGGGACGTGGGGCAGGAGCCTGGCCTGCAGGTGTGACACTGGCCTGGACACCAGGGCTGTGAGCCCAGTCCCTCAAACCCTGCTTTGGGGTCAAGGTTTGGGGTCCAATCCCATCCCACTCCACAGGCAGGGACACCTTCCACCAGCCCAGCCTGCTCCAACCCAGCCCTTGGAATCCAGGGATTCTCTGGGAATTCCATCCCAGCCCTTCCCAGCCAAGAATTCCTTCATAACCCCATAAAATTCCTGGGTTTGGGGTCCAATCCCATCCCGCCCCATGGGCAGGGACACTTTCCACCAGCCCAGGCTGCTCCAGCTTGGCCCTTGGAATCCAGGGGCAGCCAGGGATTCTCTGGGAATTCCATCCCATCCAAAAATTCCTTCCCAAATTCAGCATCACTCCATCCAAAACCCCAAGCCCACCAAACCCCAAAAACATTGGGAGGGTGATCCCCAGGCAAGGGAATTTTGCTGCTGGATGAAGCAGCGCCCGAGGAAGGTGAGGATGGATCAGGGAGAGGCTCGGGGTCCCTTGTGAATGATTTTATTTCCACTGCTGCAGAGAGTGGGAGTGAAAACCCCATAAAGTCGCCGGGTCGGGAGGAACACGTGGCTTTAGGAATATCTGTACATTCTACCAGTCTATATACACATCAGATATAAATATATATAAATCCAGGGGGCTCCGTCCGGGTTTAGGGCTGAAACCTGTCCCACCCAACTGCAGGGAGAGCTGCAAAGCAGATTTTAGCGTCAGGGAAAAGCCTCCTTAATGAGCAGGAGGTTTTAATTAATGGGAAAAGGGGAGCATCCCTGTGCCAGCTGCAGGGAGAAGGACACGGTGCCCGTCCGTGGCCGTCCTGGGAAGGGTCAGTTCTGCTGGCTGGACACAAAGGAGCTTTCTTTGGTTTATTTAATGCTCATTGCAGTTGGATTTTGATTTTTTTTTTTTTCTCCTCTCTAATGCTCGGCCTTTAAATCCAAATCCTGAGACTCAGGAAGAAAAGAAGAGAATAATCCCCCCTAAACCCGGACACCCTATAAATGCAGGTACAGCTATGGGAGGGGGAAGCGATACATGTGGGGATGGGGAAGAGCAGGGATAAAAATAGCCCTTCCAAAGGATGATTCTTCCCTTTTCTTCTCCCTTCCTTTTATTTCTAATAAAAAAAAGGCAAAACCCAGCCATGTGTGATTGGCTGCAGAGAGAAACTGAGCCGTGGACGTGGCCCTGAATCCTCAGATCTCAGAGGGAAGGGTGCAGGATTTTGGGATGGGGCCCTGGCCCCACAGATGTGTCCCTGCATCCTCAGATTTTACAGGGAAGGATGCAGGATTTTGGGATGGGGCTGTGGCCCCATGGATGTGGCCTTTGATCCCAGATTTTAGAGGGAAAGGTGTAGGATTTTGGGATGGGGCTGTGGCCCTTGATCCCAGATTTTACAGGGAAGGATTCAGAATGCTGGCATGGGGCTGTGACCCCATGGGCATGGCCCTGCATTCCAGATTTTACAGGAAATGATGCAGGATTTTGGGATGGGGCTGTGGCCCCATGGATGTGGCCTTTGATCCCAGATTTTACAGGGAAGGATTCAGGATTTTGGGTGGGGCTGTGGCCCCACGGGTCGGTGCTGGGATGGGGAATTTGAAGCCGGGCGGGGTCTGCTCCTGCCCAGGGGTGTGGGAAGGTGTGGCCTCCCAGGGGCAGGACACCCTCCCTGCTCCATCCCCGCGGATCCGCAGCTCCAGGAGGGATTTAGATCCTCCTCCTCCAGAGAAACCTGGAGCCAAAGGTGACAGGAGTGTCCCCACCCCTTGGGATGGCCTGATTGTCCCTCCTCCCTCCACTTCCACTGATCCCACCACTCTCACCTCCAGCCCAGCCCATTCCAGCTCCAAAACCCCCCGGGAATGGTTCCCCAGGAGCAGAGACACGCCCGAGCCCAGCGGCTCCATCCGGACCGGCCCCAACCCCCCCGAACCCCGCGAGGCCCCAAGGGAGAGACGGAGCCGGCTCCGGGCTGGGCCTGGGGGACAAGGACAGGGCGTTGTGACCGGCGGTGGCAGCTGGGACACGGCGCTGTCCTGCAGAGAGCGCTCCCCAAGGAGCCACGGGGGTCCCTGCAGGGCAGGAAAAGGGGGGAACGAACGGGGAGAGGGATGGAGGCGGGGGGCGAGCAGGGGAGAGAGGGAGGAGAGAGGGTCCCACGTGTCAAACCCGCCGGGGGTGAAACGTCCGAGCAAAGCCGGGCCTGGGAGAGGCGGGGAAGGGCTAAAACACCACGGACTGCAGCAGGCGGAAACACAGCATCAGGTCCAGAGGGATGGGCGGCTTCAGGAGGTTCCCGTCCAGCCGCAGGTAGCGGAGCCGCGGGACGCTGTCCAGGTCGGAGGGAGAGAAATCCTGGATGGACACCAGCGAGGTGGGGCAGATCTGCGTGCCGTTGATCTCTGCGGGGACAGGAGACACAGCGGGGCGCGGGTTAGGGAGAGGTGGGCTGGGAATGGGGGCAGGAGGAAGAGCGGGATGCGGGTTAGGGAAAAGGGAATGTGGGCAGGAGGAAGAGCGGGATGCGGGTTAGGGAAAGGGGAATGTGGGCAGGAGGAAAAGTGGGATGTGGGTTAGGGAAAAGGCAATGTGGGCAGGAGGAAGAACGGGATGTGGGTTAGGGAAAAGGGAATGTGGGCAGGAGGAAGAACGGGATGTGGGTTAGGGAAAGGGCAATGTGGGCAGGAGGAAGAGCGGGATTCAGGTCGGGGAAAGGGGAATGAGGGCAGGAGGAAGAGCGGGATTTCAGTTAGGGAAAGGGGAATGTGGGCAGGAGGAAGAGCGGGATGCGGGTTAGGGAAAAGGGAATGTGGAAAGCAGGAGCAGTGGGATAGGGAAAAGGGAATGTGGAGAAGAGGAATGGGAATGTGGAAAGGAGGAACAGGAATGTGGAGAGAAGGAACAGAGGGATGCGGGTTAGGGGAAAAGGAATGTGGGCAGGAGGAAGAACAGGATGAGGGTTAGGGAAAGGGGAATGTGGGCAGGAGGAAGAGCAGGATGCAGGTGAGGGAGTGAGGACAGGGGGAACATTGGGATGAGGATTAGGGAAAAAGGGAATGTGGACAGGAGGAGCAGTGAAATGTGGGTTAGGGAAAAGGGAATGTGGAAAGTAGGAAGAACGGGATGTGGGTTAGGGAAAAGAGAATGTGGGCAGGAGGAACAGCGGGATTCAGGTCAGAGAAAAGGGAATGTGGGCAGGAGGAGCAGTGGGTTAAAGAAAGGGGAATGTGGACAGGAGGAAGAGCAGAATGCAGGTTAGGGAAAGGGGAATGTGGGCAGGAAGAAGAACGGGATGAGGGTTAGGGAAAAGGGAATGTGGTCAGGGATTTTTGAACCCCTCCCTATTACTGAACCCCAAATTAGGGCTGTTTTGCCACCAAAAGGGACAATCCCAGGCTGTTCAAAGCCCCAACAAGAGGAAAAATCTGGCTTTTGATCAGGAGTGAAGTAGGTCACGTTCCTCAGGAGCACAGCGAGGGATGCGGTGACATTCCAGAGAGAAAAGGGATCATCCCTCCCACCCCTGGAACCTGCCGAGCCGGCCCGAGCTTCCCAAAAAAACATCCAGGAATCCCACTCCAGCCCTGTCACACCGGACACTGCCCTCAACATTTCCCTGGCCTCTCCTGCTCCTCAGAAACACCTTTCCAAGGTTTTTTCTCCCCAAAAAACCCCGTGGGACTCACTCTCGATGGAGTTGTTGTTCAGGTAGAGGTGCTCCAGCTTGGAGCTGATGAAGGGCACGTTGGTGAGCTTGTTGTGGGCCAGGTGCAGCACCAGCAGGTTGGTGAGGTTGAAGGAATTTTTGGGCAGCCCCTTATCCGAAATCTGGTTGTAGTTGAGCCGGATGAAAGCCAGGTTGGGGAACTCCTTGAAATAATCGCTGGGGATGTCCTCAATGTTGTTCCTGTCCAGGAAGAGCTGGTGGATGGCGCTGGGCACGCCGGGGGGCATCTTCCTCAGGATGTTGTGGGCCAGGTTGAGCTGCATGAGGTTCTTGAGCCCCTTGAAGGTGTTCTTGTTGAAGACGCCGTCGCTCAGCTTGTTGTGGTGCAGGTCCAGCAGCACCAGGTTCTCCAGCTTGTTGAAGACGCCGGCGGGGATCTTGGAGATCTGATTCCTGCTGAGCCGCAGCTGCTCCAGGTTGGGCGGCAGGAATGCGGGCACCTCCTTCAGCTGGTTCCTCTCCATGTAGAGGAAGATGAGGTTTTCCAGCTTCTCCAGCACCTTCCTGTCCACCTTGCGGATGCGGTTGTTGTCCAGGTTGACCCATTTGAGGCCGGTGGCGTTGCGGAAGGACTCCTCGGGCAGGTCGGCGATGAAGTTGTTCTGCAGGTACAGGTAATGGATGCGCGGCGGGATCACCGGCACCGTGCGCAGGTTGCGGCTGTCGCAGTACAGCGCCGACGGGAAGTCCGGCGGGCAGTAGCATTCCCGTGGGCAGTCGGGGAAGACAGACGGCGGGCCCGGAGGGAGGGGAGGGGGCAGCTCCGTGGGCTCCACGGGCTCCTCGAAGGGCGCGGGCGGCCGGGTGGGTCTGCGGGGGGGTTTGCGCCGCTGGCCGCTCGCCGCCGGCGCCAGCGCGAGCGCCAGCGGGAGGAGGAACGCCAGGGCCGCCTTCATGGTCCGGGTGTTTTCCTGCAGGGACACCAGGACAGGGGTTGGGGAGGGGTTGGTTGGGGAATTGTCACCTCCCCACCGCTGGGACACAGGGGTTTATCCATTCCCTGCCACCTGCGTTCCTCTCCCCTTCCCACTGGGAGTCGTCTTCCAATGCAACCCCTCCCCAGAGCTGGAGTCGCTGAGGTCCCTGTCCCTGGCTCACTGTTGTTCATGGAATTCTTCTCCCTGCCTCACATTATCCATGGAATTCCTCTCATTCACTATTATCCATGGAATTCCTCTCTCATTCACTGCTATCCATGGAATTCCTTCCTCATGCACCACTGTCCATGGAATTCCTCTCCCTGCCTCACCATTATCCATGGGATCTCTCTGTCTCACTGTTATTCATGGGATCCCTCTCATTCACCACTATCCATGGAATTCCTTTCCCTGCCCCACCATTATCCATGGAATTCCTCTCTCATTCACCATTATCCATGGAATTCCTCTCCTTGGCCCATCATTATCCATAAGATTCTTCTCCCTACCCCACCATTATCCATGGGATCCCTCTCATTCACCATTATCCATGGAATTCCTCTCCCTGCCTCACCGTTATCCATGGGGAATGTTGTTGCTGTTTGGTTTTGTTGTTTTTGTTTTTTAATTTGGATTTTAATTTCATTTTTCCACCCCGCAGTGCCTGGGCCTTCCCCAGGAATGCTGTTGTTGTCTGTTTTGGTTGTTTTTTTTTTTTTTTTTTTAATTTGGGTTTTAATTTCATTTTTCCACCCCGCAGTGCCTGGGCCTTCCCCAGAGGCCACTTCCATCCTCTCTTCCCGAAGGATGGATCAGCCCTTCAGACTCCTGGATGGGTTTGGCTTCCTTTGGCACTTGGGACAGCAAATCAGTGATTCCACAGGAAATTGGCTCTGGAAAAGCGCCGGGAATCCAGCAGAGGTGAACGGGGCAGGAGAGGTGGATGGCTCTGGGTGAGGAGCAGCCCCTCTGCCAGGCCCTGGGATGAAAAGGGCATTCCCAAAGTGGGAACACCACAGGGTTTGGATCCACAGCTCCCTGTGCTGCCCAGGGAACCCATCCAGCCCCGCTGATGATTTGGGAAGAGTCACAGTGGGAGACTGGGAGGGATCAGGTGAGATCCATGTGCCCCAAGCCAGGAAATTTCTCCTGGACATCATCCCTGGCCACCTCTCCCTCTTCCCTGGGTCCTGCTCACCCTGAGCCATCCCTGCTGCTGCCTGGAACAGCAGCTGCTTGCTCATCCTTGCCACATTTCCTGGGAATTCCCAGCTGCTGCCCCAGAGGGTGGAGGAATCCAGCAGAGGATCCCATGCAGGTGGGGTTTGGGTGTTTCCACAGCTGGAGCAGGCTGGGATCAGGGAATGGTCAGGGAATGGACCCCTGGATTCTTGGGAATGGACCCTGGGGGCTCATCAGGCTTCTCCCAGCTGGATTCATCACCCAGCAGGATCAGAGCAAGGCAGAGGGAGGGTGGGAAGGAGCAGGGAGATGGAGGAGAGGGAGGAAAATGAGGGAAACCAGAGGAGGAAGGGAAATGGAAGGGAGAGTGCTGCTGAGATGGGAGAAGCCTTTGGAGGTGCTGGAGCTGCTGGTGCCAATTTTGGGAGGATTTCCGGCACTTCCAGCTCTCCCATCCAGCACAGCAGAGTGGGACTCGCTGCCCATCCTCCCTTTCCAGCCCATTGCCAGCTCTCCTCACACCTGGAACCCCCAATTTCCATCACCCCTGGAGGGGGAAAAGCCCCCACCCAACCTGGGAACTGCAGGGACCCCCTGGGCCACCCTCTTCCAGGGCCACCTCTGCCACCCCAACTCCCTTTGCAGCCATCCCACGCTTTCTGGGGCTCCAAGGAGTTGACTTTCTCCAGGAAAAGATCCCGTTTTGGCCCCTCCTGCAGGCCCAGCCTGTTCCTCCCGGCTCCCATCTGGCTCTGGTTAACCCCGCACGCCTCCCGGGCCGGCTGCTTTCCATCAGGGCTCTGGCATCTCGCAGGGGGAAGGGAGGAGCAGGGAAGGAGCCAGCAGAGCCCAGAGCTGCCGGATCCTGAGCCCGGCAGAGCTGCAGCAGGTCCTGCTTGGGGATGGATTCGATCCTGTCCCCACATTCTGGGTTCAGTGTCTGGAAAATGGGAAAATCCCTGACAGGGCTCTGCTGTTTGTGCAGTGCCCTTCCCATTCCGTCAGCATCCTGCTCCTTCCCCGGCCACAGCGCATGGATCTCACTCCCAAAGCTTTCCATGGCATCCCAGAGCTTTCCATGGGGCTTTTCCCCTGCTCCAGAACCTGGATTTTAATCCCCACAAACTCCCGAGGGAGCAGGAGGGGGTGAGGTCTGAGCTTGGCCGGTGCAGAGGGGAGGGACCAGCTGGGAGGTGACATTGCAGCTGGGAGATGACATTGCAGCTGGGAGGTGACATTGCAGCTGGGAGGTGACATTCCAGCTGGGAGGTGGTCTTCCATCCAGGACACAACATTCCAGCCAGGACACGCTGATCCAGGTGTTGGATCCACTCAGGCCACCCAGCAATGTCCCAGCAGGGGGGGACAGGGCAGTGCTGTCACCCCTCTGAGCCTGCCCCGTCCCCTCCCCACAAGGGTTTGATGTCCCAGAGGTTTGGGGATTCGGCACAGAGAGGGAACAGCCACCCGAGCCAGGAATCCCTGACAACATCCCCTGGAATTCTGTCGGCCCAGAGGGGCAGCGGCGGGAGGCTGACACCGCCCCTTTTATCCACCCCCTGTCCCCGCGGGGACTGTCCCAGCCCCGTGGCACTGCCACCACCCTTCCCCGGTGCCGGTCCCCAGCCTGCCTGGGAAAGCAGGAGCCACTTCCAAGCAAACTGCAGGAAAGCAGTGACATTCCCAAAAAACCAGAGATGTGAGGAGCCCGAAGCCACCACAACATTACAATTGCTGGAGGAGTCCGAGCCAGCTCTCCCAGGATCTGGAAAAGCTGGAAGTCTGTTCTCCATCCAGTTGGATTTACTGGCGTGAATGCCAGGAGCAGAATTCCCAAATGCCACCCCCTGATCCCAGCAGAGCCCCAGCACAGCCCCTGCCCTGCCAGCCTCCCCAATTCCAGCTGCCCACAAGGAATCCGTGCCACTGGAACAAAGTTAAGTCATGGAGCAACGCAGGAATTCAGGAAACCGACGGCCTGGCGTGGAAAAAAGGCTCAATTCATGGATAAAACCAGTGCTGACACCTCCCGAGCCTCTGAGCTCGGCCTGGCTGCAAGGCCAAGGCACCCGACAGATCCCGGGGTTTTTCCCAGAAGGAGGCAGCTGCTTCCTCGGTTACAATGGACAAAAAAAAAAGAAAAAAAAAATTAAAAAATCGCTGCAACAGCTGGAAATTCCAGCCCCGAATGCCACTGGGGTTTGCTTTGCGCATAGTTTCTCTTCCCTGCATCCCAGTAACCCCCAGCTCCCAGCAGCGCTGGCTGCCAGCCCCGGGACGGGCTCCAAGGGCAGGGAGAAGCCGCCACCCCGGGGCGAGGGAGCCGTGCAAAGGTCACCGCGGGGGATTTGTCACCGGCAGAGTCCCCGCGTTGTCGCTCGGGTGCCTCCTGCAGCGGTGAGGGGAGAGGGAGCAGCTGGATGCGGGTATGTGTTCAAGATCCCGCTCCCGCAGAGGGATAAAGGGAATTTTAACGCTGGGAGAGGCAGGAAAAGCTGCATGGCTGGAGTAGGGCCCCTTTTCAGCTCGTTGTTAGCTCCTCTCACACATTCCCGCAATTCCCATCATCCCTGGTGGGGGAAAAGCCCCTTTCCAGCCTGGGAACGGGAATGTCGGAGCAGAACAAGGAGAGCAAGATAAAAATAACCACAAGGATCGGGCAAAGCTCCTTCCTTGGCATGGCTCGTGTCTCTGCGACAGCCCGACCCAACACGGAGCTCGTCATCCAGCGCCTCTGGAGCGCTGGGAATCGTGGAAAAGGGGGAGGGCAGCCAGGCTGTCACCCGGGCGTCGCCGGGGTCCCTTGGGAAGCGCAGCCCTGATGCAAAAACCCCGCTGTTCTCGCCCTTTCCCAGCCCTTTCCCAGCGAGCTGCGGAGCCGGGACTGGGTCCTGCCGCATTCCCGCTGGGATGGCGCTGTGTCCATGTAGGGATCGGTGACACCCGCCAGCGCTCAGCCAGGACACGGCGACAACAGCGCGGGGCTCCTGTGTGCCAGGAGGGTCCCCAGAGTCGCCGGGATCGTCCCATGCTCCCAGGTTCCCCCAGTCCTCGGGATCCTTCCCAAATGCTCATCACGTCCTCTGCTCCCACAATCCCCGGGATCCTTCCCAAAGGCTCATCCTTTCCTCTGCTCCTGGGTCCCCACAGTACCCGGGATCCTTCCCAAAAGCTCATCCCCTCCTCTGCTCCCTGGTCCCCAGAGTACCCGGGATCCTTCCCAAAAGCTCATCCCCTCCTCTGCTCCCTGATCCCCAGAGTCCCCGGGATCCTCCTCAAAGGCTCATCCCTTCCTCTGCTCCTTCCTCCCGTGGGAGCGCGGCCCTGGCCGGGAGCGCCTTCCCGCTGCTCTCTCGGTCTCAGCAATTCCTCCCTCCCTGCGTGTCCCGACCCTTCCCAGCGCCGCTCCCGGCTCGGATCCCGCTGCCACACGCAGTGGGAATGGCTGGGCAGGGACAAAAGCGGGTCCTGGCTGCCAAAGCGCCGCCGGCCCGGACCCCACACACGCCCCGCTCGCCCCCCTCAGCAGCCGCCTCGCCCCGCTCCGCTTCTCCCTCGGGCTGGGAAGCGGCTCCGACGCCTCATTCCCTCCTCCTCCTCTTCCAAGGGCAGGGGAAACCTCCCACGGCTGCGCTTTGATCTCTTCCCGGGCTGGAAGCGCTGATCCCGCATTTCCCGGGGAGCAGGGACACAATTCCCGCACTCTGGCTGTCCCAGGAAGGGGCGCTGCGCTGCCCGGGACGCGGCGCGGGGATGCCCTGGGCGCCACAGGAGGCAGGGCCGGGATCGCGGGATCCCAGAATCCCAGGATCCCAAGGATTACAGGATCCTAGGATTCCAGGATTGTGGGATCCCAGGATCCCAAGGATTGCAGGATCCCAGAACCCCAGAATTACAGGATTCAAGAATCCCATGATCACATTCCATGATCCCAGGATTGCAGGATCCTAGGATTGCAGGATCCCAGAATCCCATGATCCCAGGACTGCAGGATCGCAGAATCCCAGGATCCCAAGGATTGCAAGATTCCAGGATCTCATGATCACAGGATCCCAGAATCCCATGATCCCATGATTGCAGGATCGCAGAATCCCAGGATGGATTGACTGCAGGATCCCAGAATCCCATGATCACAGGATCCCATGATCCCAGGATGGCTCCCAAGCTCTCACGTACAGGGGGATGAATTCCCATGTTTTGCTTTGCAGCTGCTTTCCCCCAAACCTCTCCCGCCGGGGGGCAAGGGCAGGTTTGGGATCAGCCTCTTCCAAGTAACAAAACTCCTTTTTTTCCCCCCAGGATTTCGGCGAACATCATTTCCCGCTTGTTCCTCCTGGCGGAGCGGGGACAAAGAGCCGGCTCCAAGCGGGACCCCCGCGGGGAGGGGGCTGCACCGCCCCGCCCACCTGGAGCTGAGCTGGCTCCGGGCAGGAAAAGTGGGATTACATGCCCAGGGAATGCTCGGTGCGATCCAGGCAGGAAAGAAAGGCTTTACCACCTACATTTTGGGCAGAGGAGCAGCTCGTTGGGAGCTGCCCTGGAGCTGTCGGGCTGCTAGCTCCCACTCCGTTCCGCTCCCGTCCGAAATTCCCTGTTCCCACTCCGGCACGGGGAGATGGGAGCAGCCCCCAGAGCCCCCCCAGCCCCTGCCCCAGGCAGGACAAGGTGCCCCGATGTCCCCGGAGGCTCCTGGTGGCATTTTTGGGAGTCCTGGGGTCCCTCCTCCCCTCAGCCTCTCCCTTTCCTCGCTTGTTTTCCCTCCTTCCCAAGGCAGGGATTGTCCTGGGCATGGCCCCCCCGGCTCCCCCAGTTCCGGCCCCCGGCGCCCCCAGTTTGTCTGCAGAGCCAAACGTGCTGGGGTTTGGGCTGTGGGGTACACACAAAGGGCACTTCATGTCCCCCAAAAAGCGCCTGGCAGTGGCCGCAGCGCTGTCACACCCCCCCCCCCCCCCTGTTGAGTGTTCAGAGCTCTGGCGGGGGGGGCACAGGAGCACCCCAGCCCTGGGAATCCGCCTCCCACAACCATCCCTGTCCCGGAATCCCCGGGATTTGGGATCCGGGGGGCACAGCAGACCCAGGAATCACCCTTCCGCATCCGTCCATGTCCCAGAATCCTCGGGATTTGGGATCCGGGGGGGGCACAGCAGACCCAGGAATCGCCCTTCCGCATCCGTCCCAATCCTGGAATCCCCGGGATTTGGGATCCTGGGGGGCACAGCAGACCCAGGAATCGCCCTTCCGCATCCGTCCCAATCCTGGAATCCCCGGGATTTGGGATCCTGGGGGTGCACAGCAGCCCCCCAGCCCTGGGAATTGCCATCCCACATCCATCCCTATCCCAGAATCGCTGGGATTTGGGGTCTGGGGTCTCGTCCCTCCGTCCCCACCATCCCCCTCTCTCCATCTGCAGCAGGACCGTGAAACCCGAGCTGCTCTGGCTCCTCGAAATCCCAATCCCGACCGTGCCAGGGGCTGGCAGCCACCCAGGAGGGGCTGCTCCTGCACTTCCATGCCGGGCTGGCAGCAGCTGGCAGCCGAAACCAGAGCTTTTCCCAAAATTCCCCCTCTCTGCACTGCCCCTTTTGCCTCAAATGTATTTATTCCCAACACGGGGCTTTTCTTTTTACCCCCAAACCGGGGCATTGCTCCTTGCTGAGGAGCAGGATGATCCCAAGCCTGAAATCCAGCAGGTAGATGGAGTGGGAGCCAGGAAAAGGCATCGAGAGGACCCACGGAGGAATTCCAGGCTGTTTAAACAAAAAGTCGGGATGGAGGCTCGAGTTTGCCAGCTGGAAAAGGACCAGGATCCATAGGGAAAGGAGATGTTGTTTGGAAGGAGATGCTGCAGGAATTTGATGCTAATTCCTTTCAAAACCAGTCCAAAAATCCCCAAATCCACGGGGATGTGTTCCATGGATTTTTATTTATTTTTTCCCTCCTAACTCATAGCTGGGCATGGAAAGGGAGAAATTGAGGCACCAGACGGGGCAGTTCCTGGCACTAAAGCGATGCCAGGCATGGAAAGGTGTCACATCCCAGACCTTCTCCATGCTCTGCCCGACCTCTGGAGCCGCCCCCGCCCCGGGAAAGTTCCAAATTTGGGAGGCAGCGACCCCTCCCAGCGGCTCTGCTGGTGCCGCGAGCGCTGCTCTCAGCCAGGGGACTTTGTTTGTTGAATTTTCTCCCTGCAGGAATTCTTTCCCCGCCGCGGCCAAGTCTCGGAGCCACCTTCAAAGGCGCCCTTTGACATTTTTCAGACCTCGGACGTGGCTCTGGGCATCGTTTTTTCCACGTCTGGAGCAAAATCCAGCCCTGCTCTTGCAGGGAAAGCAGGGCTGTGTGTCCCCAACCTTGGGGACATCGCAGTTCTGGTGGCCCTGATGTGGATTTTCAGCCAGCCTGGTGGTTGATCCCCTTTTCCTGGTTTGGAGCCAAACCCCTCTTGGGTCTGGCAGAGGTGGGAGAGGGAATGTCCAGAGCTTGGGAATGCTGGGGAACAGGGCCAGGACAGAGGGAATGGCCAAGGGGACCAAGGACAGCACGAGGGACTGAGGTGGGAATGGGCACATGGAGGAATTTGGGTCCTGGTGGATCCCAGTGTGTCCCACCAGGAATGGGGAGGTTGGAGCATTGGTCAGTCTGGCCATGTTCTGGTCACTGTGACCATCCCCATGTCACTTCAGCCATTCCATGGTCACTCTGGCCATGTTCTGGTCACTCTGGCCATTCCATGGTCACTCTGGATATTCCATGGTCACTCTGGCCATCCCAAGCTTAGAGTTGAAGGGCAGGGTGGGAGCAGGGAATTCCCATCATGAGCTGTGACTCCACCATTCCAGCTGGGAGACAGGGAGACCCTTCATCCTCTCCATCTCCATCCCCTCCATCCATTTCCATCCTCTCCATCTCCATCTTCTCCATCTACCCCAAACCCCTCATGTACCACGGTGCCAGTGGTTCCTGTCAGGTGTGGCAGCCCCTTCCCCAGGAACTGATTTTCATGGATTTCCTGCATGGATAAATTACTGGGAACACCACAGAACACCAGGAATTGCCAACCCCAGCCTTGGGAACACCACAGAACACCAGGAATTGCCAACCCCAGCCTTGGGAACACCACAGAACACCAGGAAATGCCAACCCCAGCCTTGGGAACACCACAGAACACCAGGAATTGCCAACCCCAGCCTTGGGAACACCACAGAACACCAGGAAATGCCAATCCCAGCCCTGGGGACACCACAGGACACCAGGAGCTGTGGATCCCAGTCCTGGAAGTGTCAGGAGCTCTCAATCCCAGCCCCAGGAGACTCTGGAAAGGGAATTTTCCGGAGCAAAGGGCTGTCCCCAAACCAGGCTCACCTTGCCCACATCCCAGCTTGGATTTCTCAGGAATATTGGGTTCAAAATGTTGATTTGTCCCCAGAGCAATGATTCCTGGTGTCATCCCTGTCTCAAGCCGAGCCTCCACTCAGTGCCACAAACCCAGGGGATTTCTGGATCCTTCTGAAGGCCAGATCTTCAAAATTCCCTTTGGAGAGCTAAACAAATTGTATTCAGAAAGGGAAAGGGGGGGGGGGGGGGGGGGGGAACAGGAAGAAAAGCTGGAAAAAATCAAATTTGGGGAGTTTGGCAGGAAAAACCCGCAAGCCCACGGGAAGGGAAGGCAGGGCAGGGATCCCCCAAAAAAAAGGATGTCTGGCAGTTCGGGGTGGCTCCATTCCCGCAGGATGCGGTGGGAAGGGGCCGTGCCGCCCTTGCCGGGGCTCTGCCGGGCGTTCCGGGTGGTGCCAGGCTGGAAAATCGCTGTCAGCTTCCCCCGAGCCCCGGCGGGAGCCGGGAGCGGCTCCTGCCCAGCCCTGCGGCCCCTCCGCCCCGCGGGGAGCTCCGGCAGCCCCCGCACGCCGCAGCCGCATCCAGAGGGCCGGGACGGCGTCACCGGGAGCCCGGGAGAAGCTCTTGGCTCCGGGAAAAGCTCTGGAGTTGGGAATGAGCGAAGGAGAAAAGAATTCCGGGGTGGAACTGAGCGGATCGCGTCCGACGCGGCGGCGAGGGGCCTCGGGGAGCTCCCCCCGCTCCGGCCGCGCTGGGCAGGGGGAACAGATCCCTGCCAGCCTTCCCTGCCCCTAATCCTGCCGGGAATGGCCTGGGGAAGGGGCTGGAGCGAAGCTGGCCCGGGCCCAAACGCTCCGAGATTGCGCTGGGGTTTGGGAATTCATCCCGGGCTCGGCGGCGCTTTGGTTATCCCGGCGCAGGGATCCGCAGGGAGGGAGGGAGGGAGGGAGGGAGGAGGAGGAGGAGGAGGAGGAGGAGGAGGAGGAGGAATAATTCCGTGCAGATCCCAGCCATCCCAAATACCCATCCCTTCTTCCCTGGCCTCTCCATGCATCCCTGAGCATCCCTGAGCATCCCTGAGCCTGGAGCAGGATCCCTGAGCCTGGAACCCTCCCGGCTTCCCCCGGCCCATCCCGGCTCCAGGGTTAGTCCTGGCTCCGGAGTTAGTCCTGGCTCCAGGATTAGTCCCGGTTCCGGATTTAGTCCTGCCTCCAGGGTTAATCCCGCTCCCGGCTGACTCAGAGCCGGCCCAGGCGGAGCTGAGTAATCTCCTCTCTCCCCGCAGAGGTCATCGCGCTCCTCCCGCTGCTCCCGCCGCTCCTTCCCGCTCTCCCTGCGCAGCCCGGACCCTCCTCTCCCCCCTCTTCTCAACACTCGGTATCAATTACTTGAATTATTTTAATTAGTGCCGTTAATTACCGCAGCTCTGGCTGCCCGTCCAGCTCCACCCGAGGGAGCCAAGGCCGGCGCTGGAGCCTCCTCAATCCTGGCTCCTGCCCTTCCCAGGGCATCCATCACTCCCTGCTCGCAGCTCGAGCCCCGACTGCAGCATTCCTAGAGGAAAACACCTGGATTTATTCCCCCAAAGCCAGGGGATCGCTGAGCTCCGTGCCTGTCTCTGATTCCGAGCCCTCGGCACGCAGGCAGGCGCCAGGCTGTCCCCACAGGTGACAAACAGGGACCAGGGCAATTAATCACGGCAAAATTAGCGTTTAAAGCACTTCAGCACCCGAGGAATCAGCATTCCCAGGCTGTGCTCCCAGGTTTTATTCCCAGGTTTTTATTCCCAGGTTCCTACGAGGCACCGGGGCAGCCACAACGACTTCGCTGCCTTTAATCAAATCCCTTCATTAGGTTGTTTAATTAGCAAGGGAGCTCTGGGAGCGCTCCCAGAAGGAATTTATGGCAGAACCATTAAGGCCCAATTAATCCAACTTTAATCTTCTGGAGCCCACTTAAACCTTCCCCATTTCCCCCCTCTAAACCTTCCCTGCTGTTCCTGGTGACCCTCGGCCACCCCACAGCAGGGGACACTTCCCTGGAAGTGCCCAGAGGGGTGGGGGTGGTCCAGGTACCCCCTCGGAGCATCCCAGCTCTCCCATTCCAGGGAATTCCCACATCCGACCCTGCAGGGAGTGGGGAGGGAAGTGCTGAGCCCCGCTGGGGTTTGTGGGGCACAGGAAAAGGGTCAGGAGAGGAGGGGAAAAGCTCCTCACCCCAAAAAACCCCAAATTAATCGGGGTTTGCCCAGCGGGGAGCAGATTCCACCTTCCAGCTGTTGAATTCCATGATTTTTACCCATATTTCCCACCCCTTTGCATCCCAGGACAACGACAACAGCACAGGAGCGGGGACTGTGACCCACCCTCCACCCCCGAGGTGCCTCCCTGGCCCCGGGGCTGGGCTGGGAGGGCCGAGGGAATGTTTTTATCCCGGGAATTGCAATCCCAGCTGGCACCCGTGGGACTGGGAGGCTGCGGCCAGAGATCAGGGTCAGCTCGGGGGGCTCCTGCCAGAGCTGGGTTTGGGCAGAGGTCAGCCCAAAACAGAGCCACAGGAGCTGCCAAAATCCCTGGGAAAGCTGGGATTAGAGCTGACAGAGCCCCTTCCCAAAAAAGGGCACCTCTCGCAGCTCTGTGGCTGTTCCAGGGTTCCTTCCAGATGGATTTGCTTCTCATTTTTCCCAACTTCTGGACCTTTGCGCTTCCTGTGGATTTTTCTAACCCCGCTGTCCTCTCTGGAATTTGCAGATCTTCCCAGCCCGCCATCCTTGGAGGGTTTTGTGTTATTTCCTCCCCGTTCCCCAAGCCCAGTAAACAGCTGGTCCTGCAGGCCACCTCCAGACCTGCACTTTCCATCTTCCCGGGATTTCACAGCCCTGAAAATCCTCGGGTGGAGATTTCCACAGCAAATCCCAGCCCATGGACCCCCAGCTTGGCTTAAAACCCTTCAGGCAAAACACAAATCTCACCTGGAGCCACTCCCTGCAGTCCCAGGTCTCCCTCAATCCCAAAAATGCTCCAACCCGGGGTGAAGACCTTCCCTGGGTCATCACCACTCCCCCCAGGCTTGGAATTTGGCTGGAATTTCTGGTTGAAAGTGGAAATTTCCATCCCAAAGGAGCTGAGTTGGAGCAGCTCAGGGTGTTTGGTCTCTCCCATCGCTTTTCCCCGGGTATTGTTCATCCCACCCCTGGGAATTCCGGGGTCAGGGGTTTGAGATGCTTTTCCTTGGATGTCCCCAACCTCAGCCATGCCCCCTTTCCCAGCTCCTTGCAAGCCCCATCCCTTGGGAATTCACTCTGGTGGCCCTCAGGCTCCAAGGAAACCTTGGCAAGGTGTCAAAGCCACCTGCACCAGCCTCATCCCACGTTTTCCCTTTCTTTTTCGCTTCCCAAGGGAAACACCCGGTTCGGGGGATGAACATCCACTTCCTGGGGATAAACACCCTGTTCTGGGGGTGGACACCCGGTTCTGGGGATTAACACCCTGTTCTAGGGATAAACACCCAGTTTTGGGGATAAACACCCTGTTCTGGGGGTGAACACCTGGTTCTGGGGATTAACATCCTGTTCTAGGGATGAACTCCTGGTTCTGGGGATGAACACCCAGTTTTGGGGGTAAACACCTGGTTCTAGGGATGAAATCCTGGTTCTGGGGAGAAACACCTGTCTCTGGGGATGAACAACCGGTTCTGGTTCTGAACACCCTGTTCAGGGGATTAAACATCCTGTTCTAGGGATGAACTCCTGGTTTTGGGGATCAACACCCGGTTCTGGAGATGAACACCCCGTTCTGGTTATGAACACCCAATTCTGGGGATGAACACCCACTTCCCAGGACAACGACAGGGCCCGGCTTCCATCCAGGCTGTCCCGGAGCTGCTGCTGCCCTGACACCTCCTCCTCCCTCCCTCCCTCCCTCCCTCCCTCCCTGTGCCCGTGACGCTCCAGCGAGAGCAATCTGGAGAGCTCCCAGAGCTGCGGCTCGGCTGTTCCCAAATGTCAGGTGGAGGTGGAGGCGCAGGAAGTGTTTTCATCCCCGAGGCATCCACAGCGCTGCTTCCAGATGCTCCGGGAGCTGCTCCCGCGGCCTCCCAGCACCGATCCCTCCTGCCTGGGGATGCTCCCGAGCCTTTCCCGCAGCTCCCAGGGTGGTGGAAGGGATGGAGCAGCTGGAAAAGCATCGCTGGTTCCTGTTCCTTAAAAATCCACCCAAGCTGGCCCGGAACAAGGAAGGTTCTGGAAGGGAAGGGGAGGCACCAGCAGCCTGGATGGATGGAATTGGAATTCCATCTCCCTCTGGAAGGGGATCCAGCATCCTCCAGAGGGGCTGGCAGAGGGAAGGACGGGGGCAGAAGGCAGCAGGTGCCCCCCGGGTGTGTTCCAGCCCTGGGGCTTTGCCGGGGCTGGAGGAATCCATGCCCTGGACCAGCCGTGTTTTTCTGGGAGGAAATGAGACAGCGCTGCTTTAATAGGAAATCAAAACACAGGGAAGGAACACAGAGCGGGACACGGGCCTGGAAAAAAGCGGAGCCGTCCAGCGGTGTCTCGCCAGCAGCCCCGGCACTGCCAGGGCCCGGCGCTGCACGGCCACGCTGCCCTGATCCCACAGGACATCCCAAAGGTCTCCACAGGGATTCACCCCCTCCCTGCCCCCCTGCTCCCCTCTGCCCCTCTGGGGAACACGGGGTGCTGGGGGAGAGGGAGGGAGGGAGGGAGGGAGGGAGGGATGATGGATGGACAGATGGATGGATGGATGGATGGATGGATGGATGGATGATGGATGGATGGATGGATGGATGGATGGATGATGGATGGATGGATGGATGATGGATGGGGGGAGGGGGGGAGGATGGATGGATGGATGATGGATGGATGGATGGATGGATGGATGGATGGATGATGGATGGATGGATGGATCGATGGATGGAATCCATGGATGGATGGATGGATGGATGGATGGATGGATGGATGGATGATGGATGGATGGATGGATGGATGGATGGAATCCATGGATGGATGGATGGATGGATGGATGATGGATGGATGGATGGATGGATGGATGGATGATGGATGGAACCCATGGATGGATGGATGGATGATGGATGGAATCCATGGATGGATGGATGTGTGACCACCTCAGCAGATCCAACTCCAATGAAAATCAATGATGCTCACCACCCAACTGCTCTGACATTTCCAAGAAGAAACAATTCCAGAGCCTGGAGCTCTTGGAAACTCCCCAGGATTCCGTGGTTTCCTGCAGGATTGGGAATGAACATGGATACAGCCCAGCAGGGAAAGCTGGACATGTCCGAGCCCTCCTGGGGCAGGGATCAAAGTCCTCCTGGAGCTGTGGAAGCCAAAGCCGGAGTGAGAGACGCAATCAAGGGAGGTTTCCATGGTCCAGCCCTGTCCTGGCTGTCCCTGGGAGCTGCACCCCAGGCTCCAGCCACGCAGGAGGGGCTGGGAGCTGGAATCTCAGCCTGGAATTCCCTAAAATCCTGGGCCGTGCTGTGCCATTGTTATCCCTGTGCCATCCCCGAATTCCTGCCTCCACCCGGGAGTTCCAAGAGCTCAGAGAGTGGAGAAAGCCTTTGAAAGTTCTCAGAGGCGACCTGCTGGGATTTCTGGAGCTGCGGAGCTTCTGAACAGCCTCGCTCGGAAGTGTTTAATTGGGAGGGCTGGGAAGGAGCGAGGAGGGAGCCTGGGGAAGGGGGGAAAGGCTGGATAAGAGCTGGAAGCTCAGGGGTTTGGGCTTTTGGGTTGTCCCAGTGATGCTCCAGTACTGCCAATCCCCCGGGATCATGTATGGGAAAAGCTGGGAGATGGAGGGCGGGAGGAGAAACCTGGAAGGAGATTCCAAATCTTTCCCGCGGCCGTTTTCCCGACAAAAAGCCCCTTCAGCCACGGCCAAGGGCAACATTCGCGCCTCTGGAGCTGCAGGAAAGGCGGAGATTTTCCAGCGCATTCCCTGCCCCGCTCGGGGCGGGGGGGGGGCGGCGAGAGGCAAGGCCCGGGGCGGCTCCGGGGGTTGCTGGGACCGGGAAAAGCTTTCCCTGGATCAGCGGGATCAGCCCCGAAAGCCGCTCCACATCCCTTCCTAAGGATCTCCGAGGAGTTTTCCAAGAGAAATCATCCTGGGATTCTTTCTCCCTGCTGGGGGACAGCCCCAAAATCCCACGGGACATCCCTGCTGGGGGAGTGGGGACACGGCTGGGGGTCCCCACCCCGGTGTCCCCACAAGGAGAGGGTGGAAGCTGCTCCCCAAATCCTGGAATTGGGGTGTCCAGGGGGTCCCCTCGCACCCATGGGTGCTGAGCCCGGCTGGGGGGACAGGGGGGCCCCCCATGCACGGGCCACGTCACTGCGCAGCTGCTTCCTGGCCCCGGGGGGTGTGTAATGAGTACCAGACCTCGTTAGGCTGCTCGCTAATTAACCCCGCGCCTCTGCGGCTTTTCCTGCCAGCACGGCAGCGGTTTCCTCATGGATTTGGGGGGCAGAGCCAAGGAAAATGCTGGAAGCCCCGCCAGAGAGTGAGGGGAGACCCCCCCGGATCATCCCTGGCACCATCCAGGGGTGAAACTTTTATGGAGTCGAAACCCAAGGAAAAACCCTTCCCTCCCCTCCCGAGCGGCAGCGGGAGGAGGACCCGAAATCCTGCCAGGATTCTGGGGGGTGATTCCCAACCCGACACCTGGGGGTTTCCCGTGCCAGCGGGGCCGGCCTTTGCTGCTGGCTCGGTGTTAAACACACCTGGATGGAGACATTTACCCAGGATTTGTCCTTATTGAGCAGCCGAGGCTGGAAAAGGTCGGGAAAACAAAAATCCACTGTTATTTCCCAGAGGGAAAGCTCGGGGAGAGAGGATCCTGCAGGGCTTTCCTCAGGCAGCTCCACAGCAAAAGGGGAATTTTCCCCCCTTTAAGGCAGCCGGAGGAAAAAAATCGCCAGAGGGAATGACCGGGATGCGTTGCTGGAATATCCCAGAGCCATCGGCTGGGCTGGGATGCTCCTGGAGCACCGCCGGGATCATCCCCATCCCATCCCATCCCATCCCATCCCATCCCATCCCATCCATCCCATCCATCCCCATCCCTCCGCAGCCCTCGGGGGCGTTCCGTGAGAGGATTAATTAAACTCTGCAGCCAGCGCTGAGCGCGGGGCTGGGTGTGATGGTGAATTATTCATCCCTCCAATAACGCGGCTGATTTATTGATGAAAAGGTCAGGCCCGCTGGAAGAGGGGAATTGTTGGGAAAAGCGCTTTGGGGCTGGGAGGATTCGCTGCTGGGCGCAGGGACGAGGCGGTGCGAGCCGCGCTGTTCCTTGCAGCCCGAATCATCGCGGAGCCGCACGTTCCTGGAAAATTGGGAATATCGGAGCCTGGAGAGAGAGGGAGGGAGGAGAGAGAGGAGCGGCCGCCGCTGCCGCCTCCCGGCAGGAGAACCTGGGGAGCCGAGCAGACCCAGAGCTTCCACATCAGCAGGGAAGCGATCCCTCCCCGCGGCTGCAGGGAGCAGCGGCAGCTCCCAAATTCCCAAAGTCGGGAATGAAGGAAATGCCGGGAGCAGGAGCGGTTTTCCCTGAGGTTGTTCCTGGGGGCTCGCAGCGCACCCGCCGCTCAGCCCCGTGTTTGGGAGGGTTTGGGCACCCCCTTCCCTTCCCTTGGCTTTCCAGAAGGACAAAAGCGGCCAGGGTGGCCTTTCCTGGGGATTTTAGGAACATTTCCAGCCTTTTCACACCCCGGGGCTGCCCCGTGGCCCTGACACGGGGCTATGACAGCGGAGGGACAGCAGAGGGAGGGCTCAGAGCAAATCCAGGTTCAGCCATTCCCTCATTCCCTGGGGAGAAAAGGGAATGCTCAGAGCATCCCAAATCCAGGTTCAGCCCTTTCCTCACACCCAGGACAGCAAAAGGAGAACTCAGAGCATCTGAAATCCACGTTCAGCCCTTCCCTCATTCCCTGGGGAGAAAAGGGAATGCTCAGAGCATCCCAAATCCAGGTTCAGCCCTTCCCTCTTTCCCTGGGGAGAAAAGGGAGCATTCAGAGCATCCCAAATCCACGTTCAGCCCTTCCCTCGTTCCCTGGACAGCAAAGGGAGCATTCAGAGCATCCCAAATCCAGAGCCGTGGCCCGGGCTCAGCCCTTCCCGCATTCCCGGCACAGCTGGGGCCGCGTGTCTGGCTCCGAGGGCTCCCTCCGGCTTTGAAGGGAGAGATAAACCCGAGCCGGGAGCCAGGGAGAGGCTCCCGGACACAATGTGCTCCATTGTGCAATTCCAGAGGGAAGGATGGAGAGGGGGAAAGGGGGGAGACACCCCCGGTGGGGGGGCTCTGGGGGCTGGGATGGAGCCGAGGAGCAAACCCTGAGCAGGTGGAGGGGTCAAGGCCGAGAAAATGAGGAGAAAAAGGCTTTTCCAGATGTTTCTGCCGGTGGGATGAGGCTGCGGGCAGGGGTTTGCCGTGGATTCCTGCGGCATCCCTCGGAGGGGCAGGAGAGGGAGCTGAGCCCCACAAACGGCTTTTCCCAGCCCCGAGGGCAGCAGGAGGCAAAGGGGACAGCTTGGGGACAGCTGGGAGCTGTCCCTGCTCTGATCCAGCGGGGGCAGCCCTGGAGAGGCGGAAATCCAGGGAAATATCAGGAACTGATCAAATCGGGAGAGGAGCACGGCTCATCCCGGGAATCGGGCTGGGATGAGGGAGCAGAGCTCGGCCCGGCCTGGCTGCGGGACAGGGGATGGACAGGGGACAGCGGGATGGACAGGGGACAGGGGATGGACAGGGGACAGCAGAATGCTAAGGGGACAGCAGGACGGACAGAGGGCAGTGGAATGGGGCAGGGGACAGCGGGATGGGCTGCGGAATGTCCCCACCCTGTGACAGAAACAGAGGTGACCCGGCCCTGGGGCAGCCCTGGGCAGGGCAGGGGGGGCTGGGCTGGCCTGGCCTCTGCCCCATCGCCCCCTCCTCCTCTCCTGCTCCATCTCCCGAGGAGTTCCAGCTCCTCTGTTCCCTCCTTTTAACTCTGCAGGGATGCCCCGTGAGCCCCATGAGCACACCCCAGAGCTCTGCCCACCGTGACACCCCTTCCCAGCCCCCCAAAATCCCCTCCTGGAGCCGCAGGTGCTCTGCCCGAGCAGCTCCGCCGGCAGCGCGGTTGTTTTTCCCCCCGGCAGCAGCAGCCGGGAGATTTCCGATCATCCGCATCCAGGGCTGTCGGGAAGGAACCGCTTTGATCAGCGCTAATTATTGCTCGGGGCTGGCAGCCCCGCCCGAGCTCTGCGGCACCCGGGCCGCCCCCAGCCCCGTGCGGCTGCCACGGAGCCCGGTCCTGCCTCTCCCGGCTACCCGGAGCCCAGGGAATGAGGGAATGATCCCAAATATCCCAGCCCCCATCCCACGGACCCCGGTCCTGCCTCTCCCGGCTCCCCGGAGCCCAGGGAATGAGGGAATGATCCCAAATATCTCAGCTCCCACTCCCAGCCTGGCTGTGGCTGCCCATGGACCCCCTGAAGCCCATCCCAGCTCCACAGGGTGCAGGGAATGATCCCAAATATCCCAATACCCATCCCCAGCCCAGCTGTGGCTGCCATGGACCCTGCTCCAGCCTCTCCCAGCTCTGTGGGGCCCAGGGAACGATTCCAAATATCCCAGAGCTGCTCCAGCCTCTCCCAGCTCCATGGTGAATGAGGGAATGATCCCATGGGGCCCAGGGAATGATCCCAAATATCCCAAAGCCCACCCCTGGTCCAGCTGTGGCTGCCCACAGACCCCAAGTCCAGCCTCTCCCAGCTCCACAGGCTCCACAAATCCCAACTCCCACCTCCAAGGGGGAAAGGGGAGCAGGGCTGCACCCCAGAGCCCGGGCTGGGGAACAGAGGGACCCCCAAACCCCAGGGGACACATCCACCTCGCGCCACCTCCCCCCAGATCCTCTTTTTATCCCCAAAATCGCTGCCAGGACCCCCCAGTCCCCCCCAGATCCTGGGTTCAGCTGCAGAGCAGCAGCGTCGCCCACGCCCCGCTCCTTCCTCCTGTTTATCTCCGACGAGTTTGGTTTATTTTCTTTTGTTTTACTTTTTTTTTTTTTTTTTTTTCCTTCTTAAAAAAATCCCCCAGATGCTCTGCCTTTCTCCCTGAGGAGTTTGGCAGCTCGGGAGGAGCTGGAGCAGGGCAGGGAGGGCAGAGGTGCCCTGGCAGGGCTCACCGTGCCCCACAGAGGGAATTTTTTGGGAATTTTTGGGAATTTTTGGGGATGCCAGGTGGCAGGAGCAGGCAGGAATGCTGATGGCTTTCCCAGGCAGCTGATGTTGCTCTTTTCCCTTTATTTTTTTCCTTTTTTTGGGTTTTTTTGGTTCATATTTCGGATGCTTTGCAGAGACAAACAGGGAGGGCAGCTCGGGGCCGTGACCTGCCCGGAGCCAGGGGGATCCTGAGGGATCCAGGAAGGGCAGCTCAGAATTAATTAACTTCTGCATGGAATTAATTTATCCTGCATGGATTTATGTTTGCTCTGTAAGGATTTACACTTGTCCTACAGGGATTTTATTTATCTTATATGGATTTATTTCTCTTATAGGGATTTTATGTGACCTACAGGGATTTTATTTGTCTTGTATGGATTTATTTCTCCTAGGTGGATTTATTTGTTCTTCAGGGATTTTATTTGTCCTATAGGGATTTATGTTTGTTCTATAGGGATTTTATTTGTCCTGTAGAGATTTTATTTGTCCTATAGGGATTTATTTGTTCTATATGGATTTTATTTGCCCTACAGGGATTTATTTCTCCTATGTGGATTTTATTTCTCCTATAGGGATTTTATTTTTCCTACAAGGATTTATTGTCCTGTAGGGATTTTATTTTTCCTATAGTGATTTATTGTCCTGTAGGAATTTTATTTCTCTTATAGGGATTAATTGTCCTGTAGGGATTTAATTGGAAACACTGCAGGCCTTGGAAAACAGGGATTGGTGATCCAATAATGGGAACACCCTGGGCACCCTGGAAACATCCTGGAGCTCCCTGTGCCCTCCTGGGGTCCCACCAGGGACAGGGCGGTGCTGCCACGTCCCACCCGGGCGTGGGGCTGAGGGCTGGATGGGGTCAGCATCCCAATCCTGCTGGGACAGGAACAGGGACATCCACCCCAGGGCAGGGATGGATCAGCATGGTCAGCATCCCAATCCTGCTGGGATGGCAGGGATGGGGTCCAGTTGGGAGTTTGGGATGGGGTGAAAGGATTCCATGGGGTTGGGAGTTTGGGATGGGCTGTAAGGATTCTGTGGGGCTGGGAGTTTGGGATGGGATGAAAGGATTCTATAGGGCTGGGGGTTTGGGATGGGCTGGGGATTTGGGATGGGCTGTAAGGATATTCCGTGGGGCTGGGAGTTTGGGATGAGGTGAAAGAATTCCATGGGGTTGGGAGTTTGGGATGAGGTGCAAGGACATTCCATGGGGCTGGGAGTTTGGGATGGGCTGTGAGGATTCCGTGGGGCTGGGAACTGTCAGGACCGAGCCCACCCCACGACAACCCTCAGACCAGAGACCCAGGCAGGAACCACGTGAGATTCCAAGCCTGGAATTAGGGCGGGATGGGGGAAAACGCTGCCCCAGCATCTCCCAGCATCATTTCCCAGCCTGTCCCAGCCGGGGACGGGAAGGGACAATGCGGGATTTGCTGCCCCTCCCTCAGCACTGCTCACCCCATGCCCCAGGGAAGCTGTGGAGCACCTCCCATGGAAACCTGGTGATTCCAGGAGCTCCGGGAGCGTCCAGCGGGGCCGGCTCAGCCTCGCTCAGAGTTTCCAGCAGCTCGCTCGGCTGTTGCTCCGTCTCCGGGTGACCGACTCCCTCCAGATTCCCTCAAATCTCGGTCCAAGAATGTTGTTTGGGCTGAAGAATGCGTGGCTGGGAAGGAAAGAAAGGGAAAAGGGAGGTCGGGGCAGGGCTGGCTCGGCTCTCCCCGCTGACCTTCCCCCCCTGCAGTTGTTGGGCAGATGTGGGGCTGGGCCCTCCACCCCAAAGGGATCCCGGGATCCCTCGGGATTCCCTTTCCCTGCCCACTCCGGTGTTGGCTCTGGGGGAGCAGAGCCCTGGGGGGGTCCTGGGGTGGTGGGAATCCATCGGGACCTTCCCCGGGCACCGGGAATTCCAGGGAGCCTGCAGAGAGCGGAGCTCTGCCTCCAGGGAATGCCTGGGGAGCAGGAGGAAGAGGAGGGTTCTCTGCAAGGATGGAGCAGTCCAGAGGCAGCTGGAGAGAGGAGGAAGAGGAAGATGAAGAAGAGGAAGAGGAGGGAGAGGAGGAAAATGAGGAAGAAAGGAAAATGAGTGAGATAAGGAAGATGAGGAAGGGAAGGAAAATGAGGGTTCCCTGCATGGATGGAGCAATCCAGAGGTACCTGGAGAGAGGAAGAAGAGGAAGAAGAGGAAAATGAGGAAGAGAAGGAAGGGGAGAAAGAGGAGGAAAATGAGGAAGATAAGGAAGAGGAGGAAGAGGAGGAAGAGGAGGAAAATGAGGGTTCCCTGCATGGATGGAGCAATCCAGAGGTACCTGGAGAGAGGAAGAAGAGGAAGATGAAGAAGAGGAAGACGAGGAAAAGAAGGAAGAGGAGGAAGAAGAGGAAGAGAAGGAAGAGGAGGAAGATCTGCCTGAGCAAGGCTGGAGGTGCCAAGGGATTCCTTGGCCCCAGTTTGGGAATCTTGACCCTGGAATCTCGTAAAAGAGCAGTTGGGACCTTCCAGTCCTCAGGGATTTGCCTTTAGGGACAAGGTCCAAGGGGGACCCCCAGGACACACCCGGTCAGTCCCTCAGGAACAGGGAAGGAGCAGGAATTTCCACAAGGAAAGGAAAGGAGGCTGAGAGCGGCTGTGGCTGGGTTTGATCCTCCCCTCAGCCTCGGCAGGAACAGCAGGGAAATGTTTTGTTGCTTTGTTTTGTTGGGGAGCATCCTGAGAAATCCGTGTCCGTCCGTGGGGAAGCTCCCGGGACTGGAGGATTAAAGGCAAAGCCGGGGCAGATTTGGTGCTTCCAGCTACGAAATTCCAAAGAATTTGATCAAAACAGCTGGAAAAAATCCATCCTAAACAAGCCCTGCTCAGTTTGGGTTGGAAAATCAAAGCAGAGCAGGCAGGGATGAGATGCAGACTGGGCTCCTGGAATGACCAGTGCAGATGGGATGGGGCAGTGAGGAAGGATTTGGGATTCCAGGAAGCCAGGACAGCACATTCCCAGCTCCTGTTACCAGCTCCGGGCTCCCTCCGAGCAGCCAGCAGCAGGAAATTGGTGGTTTTGGGGGGGAAAAAAATGTGGAAAAGTGTCATGGAAGTTGCTTGGGAAGCAGGGATGAAAGGAGAGGGAGCAGTGAGGTCCTATCAACGCCCTCCTGGTGCCAAGGAGCCCTGCCAGGAACTTTGGGATGTGGGGGATGACTGGAGCGTGAGATTCCGAGGTTGGATGGAGACAAAAAGGGGAAAAGCCTTGTGGGGCTCTTCAGATGGAAAATTCTCATTTCCCTGAGATAATCCCGGTCTGGTTGGGGTGGGGTTGGACAGGAGGTCCTGGGTTCTGTGGGGAGCCCAGGGGCTGAGCTCCAGCACGCTGGCATTCCCTGGTTTAGGCTGGAAAAGGGGATGTGGCACCACTCAGAGCCACCTCCTGCTCCTCAGCATCCCCAGGGCACCTCCAGGAGCCACCAGGGAGGGTTCCTGCTCCAAAGGGAGCATATCCCGGATCCTTCAAACTTCCAGGAGCTGGGGAGGCCAGAATTCCTTATCCAGGGAACTGTTTGCTTTTCCAGGAAAACCTCCAGGCCCTGAAATCCTTGGAGCTGCTGGCCAGAGGTGCCCCCACAGCAGCACAAAATTTCCTGGGATTTCAGCAGAATTGCACAAAAATTTCCCAGGAATTTGGCTCCCTGGGAATGGGATCCAACCCCTCCATCCTCTCCACCATCCCAAAGCCTCCAGCTCCTCCCTTCCACGTGGGATTCCTCCTCCAGCTGCCACCAGAACGCTC
The DNA here is from genome assembly GCF_017590135.1 of Pyrgilauda ruficollis. NCBI lineage: Eukaryota > Metazoa > Chordata > Aves > Passeriformes > Passeridae > Pyrgilauda > Pyrgilauda ruficollis. The sequence continues at coordinate 793,128 of NW_024523789.1, forward strand.
AGAGGGGATAAAACCCCCCCACCTCCCTTCCCTGGGCTTTTCCTCCCCTTCCCTGCCCTCTTTTCCCACTTTCTCCACATCCTCCCTCCCTGCAGACGGGCTGTGCTTTCCAGGCACATTTCCCTTCCCAAATATTCGGGATTTCTGGCCGAGTCCCCGCTGTACAGCGTGTCCCTCCAAGCCCGGCCACCGAACTCCGCTCACATCGCTGCTCCTCCTTCTCTTCCTCCTCCCTGCGGGAGCGCTCAGGATCCCTGCGAGGCTCCCCCCCGACCCGGGAGGATGTTTTGGCTGGGAATTTTCTATGGAAAACAAGGAGAAAGGGATCCCAGAGGGGGAGCTGGCACCTGCTGAGCTCCGCTGAGTAATTCCAGGCTGCCGGGAGGATCCGGGAGCGCGGCTGGAGCCGGGCAGGGGCCGCTCCGGGCTCCTCCTTCCCTCTCCCGTCCTTTCCTTGCGGGAGGAAATGCTTGGAGAGGCCGGGAAGAGCCTCAGGGAGCCAGGATGGGGATGGGGATGGGGACAGGGGCTGGGACAGCTCTGCAGGACCCCCCAGGGGCACGGGGATGAGCCCCAAAACCTCTTCCCAAGCATGGATCACCCTCAGGACATGTTCCCTGTCCTTATCCACCCATTCCCAATGAGCCTCGAGGGGATGGATGAAAACCCCAAATCCCAAGGGATGGATGAGATCCCAAACCCCAGGGGAAAGGATGAAATCCCAAATCCCAGGGGATGGATGAGATCCCAAATCCTGGGGAATGGATGAGATCCCAAATCCTGGGGGATGAATGAGACACCAAATCCTGGAGAATGGATGAGATCCCAAATCCAGGGGGATGAATAAGACCCCCATCCCATGTGGATTTTCCCAGCCTGCAGAAATGCCAGCTTGGCAACCCCACGCTGCCAAACCCGAAGACAAATTCCCACTGTCACAGTGGCCCCTTTGGTAGGGAATTTATTTACTTTGGATGCTGCTGCCTTATCGTTCATGGAAATGTTTATCCCAAATATTTAACGGCAGCACTGCACAAACTGAGGCTTCCTGGGGAGCACTCGGAGCAGGGCCCACGTCTCCCTTCCTGGTAGCGCAAAAATTCAGGAAAATTCCCGTTTTTTTCCCCAAAAATCGCATCCTCAGCACCCCCAAAAGTTGATATTCCCTAACCTGGCCAGAGGCCTGCTCAGAGCTCCCTGATGAGAAACGCAGGAGAGCCCTGAAAAACAACATCCCAACGCCGCTAAGTCGTTAACCAGAGGGAGCCTGGAAAGTGCCAACACTCCTGAGAGAAACGAGAGAGAGAGAGAGAGAGGAGGGAGAGGGAGGAAAGAAATCGCAGGTTATTTATAACGCCAGGCAGCACCAGGGGCTCTCCAGTCTCTCCTGCAAAGCCGCGGCTGGGAGGTCACTCCCCGAGATCCCCGGCGAGCCCGTGCCCTGCCAGCGCAGGATTTGCTCCGGGATCTGGGGCGGGCACGGGGCGCTGCGGCTCGGGAGCCAGCCTCCCTCCCATGCTGCCGGTGCCACGGCACAGCCCGCAGCAGCCTTTGCACAGGAGGAGCGCAGCTCGGTGAGTCCAGCTCGGCGCGTTTCAGGCAGGTTTTTTGTTATTTATTTGGGGTTTTTTTTATTTTGGTTTTTTTTCTTTTTTTTGGAAGCCTGATTTCTATTTCAGGCATGGCAGCGCCAGGGGTGGCACAGCTGGAGAGACGGAGCTGCTGGAGTGTTATTTATTTGGGGTTTTTTGGTTTTTTTGTTGTTTTTTTTTTTTTTTTTTGGAAGCCTGATTTCTATTTCAGGCATGGCAGCGCCAGGGGTGGCACAGCTGGAGAGACGGAGCTGCTGGAGAGGCTCTTCCCCTCCTGCCCACTTCTCCTGGTGCCCATCTCCCTTCCCACCCACTTCTCCCGGTGCCCACCTCTCCTGCTGCCCGATTCCTCTGCTGCTTCTCTCTCCTGCCCACTTTTCCTGATGCCATCTCCCTTCCCACACACTTCTCCTGCTGCCCCTCTCTCCTGCCCATCTCTCCTGCTGCCCACTTCTCCTGCTGCTCTTCTCTCCTGCCCACTTTTCCTCATGCCCATCTCCCTTCCCACCCATTTTCCTGATGCCCCTCTCCCCTCCTGCCCACTTTTCCTGACATCCTTCTCCCTTCCCTCTTTTCCTGCTGCTCCTCTCCCATCCCTCCCATCTCCCCATCTCCCCTCCCGCTCCTCTGCCACCTCCATGCCCACTTCTCTGGGATCTGGGCACCTTCCCTGATGTGCATCCAGGCTGGGCAGTGCCCCCATCCCACCCCATGGATCCCATCCCATGGATCCCACCCCACGGATCCCATCCCATGGATCCCATCCCATCCCACCCCAGGTCCCATGCCTGGCACAGCAGCACTGCCAGGATCCCATGGATGGCCCCAAATCCTTGGGATGAGGAGCTGACCCTGCTGCAGCCCCTGGCACAGGACAGGGACACCGGGAGGGGACGGGGACCTCAGGGCCAGACCCCCCCCCCCCCCC
>NW_024523789.1:795816-806310 GCF_017590135.1 Pyrgilauda ruficollis
CCCGGGGGTGAAGCCCCAGGGAGGGGAGAGAACCCCACAAACAGCAGGGGGACAGTGGGGGGAGCTGGGGGCAGATTTTGGGGTCACCAGAGGGTTGAAAGGGGCACTGGGAAGGGTGGGGGAACACCAGGGATGGGTTCTCATCCCAGGGATGGGGATTTTCCTCTGGGCATGGGTTTTTGCCCCCTGGGATGGGTTTTTGTCCCCTGGGATGGGGTTTTGCCCCCCAGCTATAGGGGTTTTGCCCCCTGGGATGGGGTTTTGCCCCCCTGGGATGAGTTTTTGCCCCCTGGGATGGGGTTTTGCCCCCTGGGATGGGGTTTTGCCCCTCTGGGATGGGTTTTTGCCCCCTGGGATGGGGTTTTGCCCCCCAGCTATAGGGTTTTTGCCCCCAGGAATGGGGTTTTTGCCCCCAGGAATGGGGTTTTGCCCTCTGGGATGGGGTTTTGCCCCAAAGGGGCCCCCAAGAAGGGGCTGCCAAGAGGGTGGAGAAGCTGCAGGCTCTGGTATGAGAGCGGGCACAGAGCCCTGGAGCAGCAGCAGGAGGAGGAGGAGGAGGAGGAGGAGGAACTCTGCCCCTGCCAAGCTCCCCGTGGCACTCAGCATCCCCCAGGATCCCGTCCCGAGCGCACGGAGCGGGGAGCAGGGAAAAAAGGACAAACCCAGGCCTTGCCAAGCCTGCCTCAATCCCTCTTCTTTCCCATGCCAGGGTGGCAGGGCAGGGCACCCAGTGCATGCCAGGCTGGGTGTCCCCTCCCTGCTGCAGGCTGGGGACACGGCCAGGGGTCACCAGGTGACCTCAGGGCCACCCCTGGCATGGCAAAAAGGGGACACTTGTCCCTGCTGTCCCCTGTTGATCCCTGCTGGTCCCTGTTGATCCCTGCTGTTCCTGTTGTCCCTGCTGGTCCCTGCTGGTCCCTGCTGTCCCTGCTGGTCCCTGCTGGAGCAGAGCTGGCAGTGACACCCTCCCAGCCACGTAGGATCCTCTCCCGCTCCCAGCAGCCAAATTCCTGGAGGGATTTCAAGCTGCCTGGCTGCAGGAACACCCCGTGTGCTCATTTATCCCGGGATGGGGAGGCAGGATGACTCCGGAGCTGGAATCCTCCTGCTGCAGCCCCACCTGGGCATGGCAGGAGGAGGCCACAGGGATCAGGGATGGGTTTGCATCATTCCCTGCTCTCCTCTGGATCCATCACCAGGTGTTGTGCCCTCTCACACCGAGGGTGCTGCCCCTTTTTGTGCCTGGGGGAATGGAAGTTTGGAAGAGGTTTCAGCTCCAAAATCAGGCAGAATTTGTTTACCAGGATCTGCATCCTGCGTTTCTGTGGGGGAAGGGAGAGTTGGATGAAACCCACAGCGATTCCTGTCACCAGCGAGCGGAGCAGAAATAGCTCCTTCAAAAGATGCCTCCAGCTCCTTCAAAAGGCTCCTCGAGCTCCCAGAATCACCCTGATCTGGCAGCTTCCCCTCTCAGCCAGGGAACTCAAATCCCTTCTCCAAGGGGATCCAAATTCCTTCTCCTCCCTCCCAGGCAGAGCCAACCCCGGGCACCTCGTGTGACCCCGCAGAGATCCGCGTGTCCCCAGGCTGCGTCCTCCGCCCAGAAACTGGGATGGAATTGGCCAGAAACCAGGATCTCACCAGCACAGCTCCACTGGGGTGGAGATTCCTCCCAAATCTCCCTCCAAGGTGGGAGGTTTCTCCCAAATCTCCACTGGGGTGGAGATTCCTCCCAAATCTTCACTGGTATCTCCCAAATCTCCACCAGGGATGGAGGTTCCTCCCAAATCTCCACTGGGATGGAGGTTCCTCGCAAATCTCCACTGGTTTCTCCCAGATCTCCACTGAGAACTAAGGTTCCTCCCAAATCTCCACCAGGGATGGAGGTTCCCCCCTCAAATTTCAACAGGGAAGGAGGTTTTTCCCAAATCTCCACTGGTTTCTCCCAGATCTCCCTTGAGAACTAAGGTTCCTCCCAAACCTCCACCAGGGATGGAGGTTCCCCCCTCAAATTTCAACAGGGAAGGAGGTTTTTCCCAAATCTCCACCGGTTCCTCCCAAATCTCCACCAGGGATGGAGGTTCCCCCCTCAAATTTCCACTGGCAAGGAGGTTTTTCCCAAATCTCCACTGGTTTCTCCCAGATCTCCACCAGGGAGGGAGGTTTTTCCCAAATCTCCACCGGTTCCTCCCAAATCTCCACCAGGCTGGAGTTTTCTCCAAGGTGAAAAGTGGGAAGATCACACAACTCCACACAGGAGAAATGTCCACAGCCGGGGATTTTTGGGTCAGATTCCCTCATCTCCTGTTTCTCCAGCACTGCCTGCCTCCCCAGCTCACCCTCCCACGGCTTTGTCCCCTGGCAGGTCCCTCCAGCGCCATGCCTCGGGCCACCATCCTCATCCTCATCCTGGCCGGGCTCTGCGGCTCCTCCCTGGGCCAGTACAACGAGGAGGAGGACCTGGCGTGGCTCCAGTACTACCTACGGCAGTCCCGCGTCTCCTCCTACAACTACGTGCCCTACTACGAGGAGGAGAGCCCCGCGTACGCCTACTCCTACCCCTCTGCCACCGACACCGAGCCCGAGCCCGAGCCCGAGCCGCAGCAAGTGGCGCCCTGGCGGTGTCCCCAAGAGTGTGACTGTCCCCCCAATTTCTCCTCGGCCATGTACTGCGACACGCGCAACCTGCGGTACCTCCCGTTCGTGCCGTCGCGGATGAAGTACGTTTATTTCCAGAACAATCTGATCACCTCCATCCAGGAGGGGGCCTTCGACAACGCCACCGAGCTGGAGTGGCTGGCGCTGCACAACAACCAGATCAGCAGCGAGAAGATGGGGAAAAGGGTTTTTGGGAAGCTGCAGCGCCTGGAGAGGCTCTACATGAACAACAACAACCTGACCAGGCTGCCCGGCCCGCTGCCGCGCTCCCTGCGCGAGCTCCACCTCTCCTACAACCAGATCTCCAAGGTGCCTTCCAACGCTCTGGAGGGGCTGGAGAACCTCACGGCGCTGTACCTCAGCCACAACTTCATCTTCGAGATGGGCGCATCCCTCAAGGGGCTCAAGTCGTTGATCCTGGCCGACCTGAGCTACAACAACCTGAGGAAGGTCCCCGACGGGCTGCCGGCGTCGCTGGAGCAGCTCTACCTGGAGTACAACTACATCAACGCCATCCCCGACGATTATTTCCAGGTGTCCCCCAGGCTGCTGTACGTGAGGATGTCCCACAACAGCCTGACCAACCAAGGGCTCTCCAGCAACACCTTCAACAGCAGCAGCATCCTGGAGCTGGACCTGTCCTACAACCGGCTGCAGAAGATCCCGCGGGTCAACACCAACCTGGAGAACCTCTACCTGCAGGGCAACCAGATCAACGGTGAGCAGGGCTGGGGAAAGGGCGGTGGGGAACCCGGGGGAAGCGCCTGGGCGTGTTTTGAGTGGGAATTTGGGGTTCCTGAGGGTTCCTGAGCGAGGCAGGGGTGGGAGCTGTCCCAGCCTGGAGGGTTCCTGTGGGATCTCTGCGCTGGATTTTGGGGGATTCCCAGGAGCCTGGGCATCTCCTGGGGTTGGAGAGGGTGGAAAGCAGGGGATGAACCAGCTGGGATGGGGTCAGGGGGGCCAAGAGGGGTCACAGCAGTGGGCAGAGCTGGGGGGTCCTCACAGCCACGCTGGGGACATGGAACACCCTGGGCAGTGCCAGCACAGGGGACAGGGACTTTGCTCAGTGCCAGCACAGGGGACAGGGACACTCTGCAGTGCCACTACAGGGGACAGGGACACTCTGCAGTGCCAGCACAGGGGACAGGGACACTCTGCAGTGCCGATGGAATTGAGAATGGGATTGGGATGGAGTGGGAACAGACACAGGGATGGGAATGAGAATGGGAATGGGATGGGAATGGGGATTGGAATGGGGATGGAATGGGAATGGGATGGGATATGAGAATGGGAAACGGGAATTGGGATAGGGATGGAATGGGAAATGGGGATGGGAATTGGAATGGGGATGGGAAATGGGGATGGGACTGGGAAGGTGTCAGAGCAGCCATCAGCTGTTGCAGGGAAAACACAGAACCCCGCAGCGGGGAGCTGCCAGCAGCACAGACACGGGAACAGATTCCCAAATGTTTGCTTTCCAAACCGGAGCTGCCGCCGTCTGCCCACAAACGCCGCGGAGCCACCGCCGGCTCCTCCTCCTCCTCCTCCTCCTCCTCTGCGGGTCCTGCTGACCTTCACAGCCCCCCCAGGATCGGGGATGCGGCTCCAGGGGCTCGGCCCAACCCCTTGGAGCATCCGGACCTTGGTGCTGCCCCTCTGCCCCACCGAGGGTCCCCTCCGTGGGTGCAGCCCCCAAATCCCAGCGATCCCCCCCAGCATCCCGCTGCCTTTTCCAGCAGCAGCCCGGCCTGGAGCTCTGCTGCCCTCTAGGCTCAAATCCTGCACGGAAAAAAAAAAAAAAACCCAAAAATGTATTTTGGACTCTGCTCCATCTCCCGCTTCCAAAGGCAGCCGGGGCTGGGCTGGGCTGGAATTTCCCTGCCTGGCGCTGGCAGCAGAGGAGCGCAGAGGGGACGGCTGGGATGGGGACAGGGACATCCCCGCTCCTGGACACGCTGCTCGGGTGTCCCGCAGTGGCCAGAGGGGTCAGGGCATGGAGGCTGCAGCAGAGGAAGCCTCCAAAAGAGGCTGGAAAGGCAAATCCTGATGGAAAGAAACGTTTCCCGTCCGACTCCACCCTCCGGGCGCTCCATCCCGGCTGGGAAGGGAAGATTCCAAATCCTCCTGCTCCTCCTGGCTGCGGCCAGGAGCACCAGGAACGCTTTTAGCTTGAGGGGTTGAGTCCAAATCCGCAGGAAAAATCAGAGAATTTGGGCTGTTCCCGTTATTCCCCCCCGCCCCCCGCCTGTCTCAACACAAAGCAGCTCTCAGAGGTGGATCCCTCAGAACAGAGAATTTCCCACTAAAAATCAGCCCTTTGGGGAAGGCTGTGGGGGATTCAACTGCAGTGATGCCTTGAGAAGAGTGAGCTAGAACAGAGCCAGACAGAGCTAAAGAATAAACAGGGATTTATTAAAAGGATCTCCTCCATGGATCCACCTTGGGCAGCACAAGAGCCCAGCCAGGGCTGCACCCAAATGAACCAAAATGGGCACAAAATGAACCCAAGATTAACCAAAAATGGTCACAAAATGAACCCAAGATGAACCAAAATGGTCACAATGAACCCAAGATGAAGCAAAATGGTCACAAAATGAACCCAAGATGAACCAAAATGGTCACAATGAACCCAAGATGAAGCAAAATGGTCACAAAATGAACCCAAGATAGACCCAAATGATCACAAAATGAACAGAAAATGGACCAAAATGGTCACAAAATGAACCCAAGATGAACCCAAATGGTCACAAAGTGCACGACCACTCACGGGGTCTCTCACTTTTATCAGTTCGGCTCCATTTGCATATTGGAGTTAATTGTCCGATTACATCTCCAGCCCATGCAGTCCCATCCTTGTTTTTCTCTCTTCATTCCACATTGTTTGTGCTCGTGTGGTGAGATTTGGATCATTTGAAATTTGGATCATAGAGAGGGCCTGAGATTTGGATCATTTGAAATTTGGATCATAGAGAGGACCTGAGATTTGGATCATTTGTCCTTGGTCCCAGCTAGAGCAGGAATTGTTTTGTCTCTGCGAACAGAGCTCACCACCCCCTGACACGAACCCCAGACCCATACCCTAAAGCAGCACAGAACCTAAAAACCCCAAACCCCAAAACGCTGAGGCCTCACCATCCTCTCTCCCCCGCAGAGTTCTCCATCAGCAGCTTCTGCTCCGTGGTGGATGTCATGAACTACTCGCGGCTCCAGGTGCTGCGCCTCGACGGCAACGCCATCAAGCGCAACGCGGTGCCCCCGGATGCGCCGCTGTGCCTGCGCCGCGCCACCGTCATCGAGATCTGAGCCCCCCCAGGACTCTGTCCCCCGCCCCCGGGGGGACTCCCCTCCTTCCTGCTTTCCCATCCCACTCGGCTGTGTGGTGGCGGCGTGCTCCCGGTTTTCCCGAAATTCTCCCTTTTTTTTTGCGCTCAGATCTCAGCTCTGGGCCCGCCACAAAGTGCTGTCATCTCCTGTCCCAGGCTGGGGTGGGACACGGCAGGGGTGGGGCTCATCCTGCCTTAGGCATGGAGAAATCAAATCCCGACCCCAAATCCGGGTCTGAACTCCCTGAAAGGAGAATCCTTCCAAGGGGATCAGACCTTTTTCCATGGGGAAATCCCAATCCCCATCCCAAATCCAGTTCTGAACCCCCTGAAGGAGCATCCATCCAGGGGGAGCAGACCCTTTGTCCATGGGGAAATCCCAATCCCGATCCCAAATCTGGGTCTGAACCCCCTGGGAGGAACATCCTTCGAGGGGGATCAGACCCTTTTTCCATGGGGAAATTCCATGGGGATCAGACCCTTTTTCCATGGGGAAATCCCAGTCCCGAACCCAAATCCAGGTCTGAACTCCCTGGGAGGAGTATCCTTCCATGGGGATCAGACTCTTTTTCCATGGGGATCAGACCCTCTTTCCATGGGGAAATCAAATCCCGATCCCAAATCTGGGTCTGAACCCCCTGAAGGAGCATCCAAGGGGTTGGGAGCTGCAGGAGTGAAGGGTTGAAGATCTCCAGGCTGGAGGATCCCTCAGTGTGGGGTGAGGAGGAACAAATCCTCCTCTTCCCTTCCTTTTTTCCTCCTTTTCCATCAACCTGCTCCAGAATTAACAGAGAGAAACCCTAAAGGAGAGAAACCCACCCTAGGGTGAGAGGGAAACCCCCCGAGGAACTGGGGCTCCCAAATCTTGCTCCCGACCCCCTGGAGCCGGGCAGGACGGGGAAAATCCTGGTGCTGTCACCCCCCTGGAGCTGTCACCCCTGGAGCTGTCACCCCCATCTGCCCCTCCCTGAGCTCAGGCCCCCGGGATATCCCAATTAAAACCTCAAAACCAATCACAGAGCCACGCTGGAATTCCCTAAAAATCCCAAATTCCCCAGCTCAGCCCCTCGGGTGGCTGAGTTTGAGGACGAAGGGGCAGCTGAGCTTTGGGGTCGCCAGTCCGGGTGGTCACCCCGGCCCTCCGCGTTGTTCCTGCATGCAAAGTTCATTTTTAAAAACCCAGAAAAATCCCATAATTTCACCAGCATGAACTGTAAACCCCAAAGCCGTCAATAAAACCCTTCCAGTGCCTGCACCCAGCGCCTCTCCTCCTCTCCGGGATGGATTTCCTGCCATAATCCAGGCTGGAATTGCCGTCTAGCGGTTGGCCCGGGCATGGCACGGAGATTTCCAGGGAAAGGGGAAATCTCCATGGAAAAGGCTCAGCGGGAGCGGGGAGGGACGGAGGCACCACTGGGAGTTTTTTTCTGGACCCTTCTGGCTTCAGTCCTGCGGATTTTTAACAGCCGGGCTGGGGGATGGTTGAAAAATAAGGGAATGAAAAATAGGAATTTCACACGGAGGGGAACAGAAAGTGCCGTGTCCCAGGCTGGGAGCAGCCAGGGAAGCAGAGCCTGCAGGATTCTGTGGGATGCAGGAGTTGGGATTCCAAAAAAACCCCAATCCCTGGTCAGGGGCAGCCCCAAAGCTGCAGCCAAGGCTCCTGGAGAAGCCAGGCAGGAAAATCCCACCCAATCCTTTGGACACCTCTCCTACATCCCAGGGTGGCAAAGGGACAGCCACATCCCAAAATCCCAAACTCCAATCCTTTGGGACACCTCTCCTACATCCCAGGGTGTCGCAGGGACAGTCACATCCTCATCACACCCTCATCCCAACATCCCAAACCCCATCCCAGAGATCCAAATCCTCCCGGAGGCACCAGGAGGGGATGCAGGATTGGGGAGCTTCTAGGGAGCCCAAATCCCATAATTTCAGAAGGATCTGGGAATAACTGTCCAGATGGAACAACCAAAGGGGTTGGGGAGGTTTTAGGAAGTCCCAATCCCATAATTTCAGAGGGATCTGAGAAGGAATGTCCAGATGAACAACCAAATGGGTTGGGGAGGGGATTTAGGGAGCCCAAATCCCGTAATTTCAGAGGGATCTGGGAATAACAGTCTAGATGAACAACCAAAGGGGTTGGGGAGATTTTAGGGAGCTCAAATCCCGTAATTCCAGGATGGGAAGGGAACAAACAAAACCCCGGAGCAGCTCCAAGGCTCCTGCAGCAGCTGCTGGCTCCGGGCAGGGCTGGGAATTCCTGATTCCCACCAGCTGGGGGAAGGGCAGGGGGCAGAGGCTCAGGGCACCCTCTGCCCTCTTTCCCCCCTCCCCAAAATCCAGGGACAGCCCCCATTGGTCCCACAGGCGCCCAATCTCTGCCTTGTTGTGGTGGGAACAGCGGGGAACGGGGGCTGGGCCCCTCCTCCTCATCCCCTTCCTCCTCCTCCTCCTGTTGCCGGGAGGAGCTGCGGGGTCCGGGGGGCCCCTGGATCCCACCCAGGAGGAGGAGGAGGGAGGAGGGGGGCGTGCAGGGCTTTGTCCAGACCCACAGAGCAGGAAAAAGGAGGGGAAAACCCCAAACCAACCCAAAGAACCCCCCTGGAGGCTGGAGGGGCTTTGGGGGCGCTGCTGCAGGGGGGGACCCGCAGCTGCAGCCCCCAAAAATCACATCGGGGCTCTGGGGCTCTCCCAAGGACTCTCCTGGGCTGGGGGATGTCAAAACCCACTAGGTTCTCCATGGGGACTAGCAGGATTTCTCCAGAAACCCCCCAGATTTTGCCGTGAAACCCCAAATTTTGCCCTCAAACCCCAAAATTTTGCCCTGAACCCTTCAGATTTTGCCCTGAGACCCTCAAATTTTGCCCTCAAACCCCCAAATTTTGCCCTGAACCCTCCAGATTTTGCACCGAGACCCCCAAATGTTGCCCTCAAACCCTCAAATTTTGCCCTGAAATCCCCAAATTTTGCCCTGAAACTCCAAAATTTTGCCCTCAAACCCCTATATTTTGCCCTCAGATCCTCAAATTTTGCCCTCTAACCCCAAAATTTTGTCCTCAAACCCACAAATTTTGCCCTGAAAACTCCAAATTCCACCTCTACTCCTTTCCACATTTATCCCCCTAATTCTCCACCTCCTCTTGCTTGCCTTTTTTTTTTTTTTTTTCCTTCCCTCCCGTTTTGCAGCCTCCCTCCCCCAGCTCCAACACTTCCCAGACTGTTTGTAAACATTCCCTTTAGGATGTTTCCTCGGGAAGCGCAAATTCCCGGCGGGAAACAACCCCTCCAAATATTTCCCTTTTGGAAAAGCACCAAAAAAAAAAAAAAAAAAACCCCAAAAAAAGCAGCGAGGCAGAGGGCGCTGGGCTCATCCCAGGGGGATCCGGGGTGGGCAGAACCCCCCAGGAGCGGGGACAGGAGTCAGGACAGTGACACCCAAACCGCCGGTGGCACTCAGGGAATTGTCACCGGTGTCACCTCCTCTTTGCTCGATTCTGATCGGATTTACCCCAAAAACTCTCCTGGGCGGAGGAGCTTTGGGGACAAAGGGACAAGGGATGGGCAGAGCATGCCAGGGGTGGGTGGAGACGGTAATTAAGGTTGATAATTAGTAATTATCCGGCCGCAGCAGCTGGGGAGAGATAGGGGAGCAGCGGGAAAAGATTCCCGGGAGGGGAAATCCCAGCCCTGGATTGAGGGGTCCCAAACGGAGCTGGATTTGGGGTCTGGCAGGTTTGGGGTCTCTCCACCCGCTCTGGGAAGATGAGGGGCTCCCCAGTCTGAGAGCCCAAAAGATTTGTGGGGTCCACGGGGAAAGCCCTGCTCCCCACACCCCACCCCGGCAGGATTTTGGGAACGGGAGGGAGAAGGTTGGGCAGGAAATTCCCAATCTGTTAACTCCGAATCAGGGGAGAAACTGAGCTGGGATTTTGGGGTTTTGGCTCTTTCCATCCTCTCTGAGATCCCAAACACTTTGTGGGGTCCACGGGGAAAGCCCTGCTCCCCACACCCCAGCCCAGCAGCATTTTAGGTGTAGAGGAGGAGAGATTTGGGCAGGAAATTCCTGATCTGTTAACTCCGAATCAGGAGAGAAACTGAGTTGGGATCTTGGGATTTTGGCTCTTTCCATCCACTCTGGGATGATTCTCACCCCGCTGAGATCCCAAACACTTTGGGGAGACCATGGGGAAAGCCCTGCTCCCCACATCTCCTCAGCAGCATTTTGGGTGTAGAACGGGAGAGATTTGGGCAGGAAATTCCCAATCTGTTCAGCTCCACATCAGGAACAAACCTGAGCAGGGATTTTGGGATTTTGGCTCTCTCCATCCTCTCTGAGATCCCAAACATTTTGGGGGACCATGAGGAAAGTCCTGCTCCCCACACCCCAGCCCAGTAGGATGTTGGGTGTAGGAGGGGAGAGATTTGGGCTGGAAATTCCTGATCTGTTAATTCTGCATCAGGAGAGAAACTGAGCTGGGATTTTGCCCGGACTGCCGGCTGCCTGCTGAAA
>NW_024523790.1:0-752 GCF_017590135.1 Pyrgilauda ruficollis
GGGGCGGGGCGGAGCAGGCGCAGCGGGGCCGGGGCGGGGCCGAAGGTCACAGCAAGGTCACCCGAGGGGGCGGGGCCTCCCCCCGCTGTCCTCCGGGCCTGCCCGGTGACGTCATCGCTCGGCTTGATGACGTCATGGCCGTCCCCGACCGTGCCGTCGGCCCCCCGGGCGGCGTCGATGCCGATGACGTCACCGGGGTTCTCCGTGACGTCACCGGCGCGGTCGATGACGTCGCTGCTGCCGTCGGCGACGTCGCGGCGGGGTTCGGTGACGTCGCAGCCGGCGTTGATGACGTCACAGTCTGGACCAACGGCGTCGCAGGAGGAGCCGATGACGTCGCGGGCGGGTCTGATGACGTCACAGGAGGGTTCAATGACGTCACAGGTGGGTCTGACGACGGCACAGGACACATCAGTGACGTCACAGGCCGGTTTGATGACGTCACAGCCGGACCCGACGCTTTCGCGGCTCGCTTCGATGACGTCACGAGTGAGGTCGATGACGTCACAGCTGCTTTTGACGACATCAGAGCCGCCCCTGATGACGTCACGGCCGCTTTCGATGACGTCGCCGCCGGGTTTGAGACCGGAGCTTGCTCCGGTGACGTCACGGCCGGCTCTGATGACGTCACAGCCGCTTTTGATGACGTCACGGCCGGCTCTGATGACGTCAGCGCCGCCCCAGCGGAAGGTGGGCGCCCTCAGCAGGGCCCGGCGGGGGGAGGGGCTCGGCGGGGGGAGGGGCCCGGGGAC
>NW_024523790.1:2061-2641 GCF_017590135.1 Pyrgilauda ruficollis
GGATTTGGGGATTTTGGAGGATTTGGGGGGGTACAAGGGGGGTCCTGAGAGGATTTTTCAGGGGATTTGGGGCATTTTGGGGGTCCCAGGAGGGTCCTGAGGAGATTTTTGGGGGGGATTTTGGGGGGATTTGAGGGATTTTGGGGGGTCCTAAAGCGATTTTGGGGAGTTTTGGATGTTTTTGGGCTGGTTTCGGTTGGTTTTGGTAAATTTTGGGGTGATTTAGAACTATTTTGGGTGATTTTGGGGGTGATTTTGGGGCGATTTTGGGGTGATTTTGGTGCTTTTAGGGTGACTCTGGTAATTTTGGGGTGATTTTGATAGATTTTCATTGATTTTGGGGTGATTTGGGGCGGTTTCAGGGTGATTTTGGTGATTTTAGCGTCACTTTGAGTTGATTTTAGGATAATTTTGGGGTGATTTTGGAGCGATTTTCGCGGGTTTGGTATGATTTTGGGGTGATTGGGGGATTTTAAGGTTAATTTTGGGGCAATTTTGGCTCATTGTGGTTAATTTTGGGTGATTTTGGGTGACTTTTGGTTGATTTTGGGGCGGTTTTGTGGTGATTTCAGTGATTTAG
>NW_024523791.1:0-2615 GCF_017590135.1 Pyrgilauda ruficollis
AGGGACAGCCAGGAGGGCACAAGGACACAGGAGTGTGCCCCACATGCACAAGGGTTCAGGAGCAGAAAGGCTGCACGAGTGTAAATCAGGCACCTGGGCACATGAGGATGCAGAAAAGCTGCACGAGGCTGCACATGGGAGGCAGGAGGAAGATGAAAGGGATGCACAAGGAATGCACACACACAGCAGTGCTCAGGAGGAGCACGAAGGACACACGAGGACTCAGGAGGATGCACAAGAGATGGACAAGAGGGGTGTGGGAGATGCACAGGGATGCACAAGGATGCCCAGGAAATGCAAGAAGATGGATGGGATGCCCAAGGGAGGCAGAGGAAGGTGCCTGATGGGGAGGGGGGGTGAGGGAGGGTGCACAGAGGATGATGAGGCTGTGTGGATGAAGCAGATGGGCCCCAGAGTGGGGCAGGAAGCTGCACAGGCACCTCCAGAGGTGTGTGTGAGACAGACAGCTGTCTCAGGACAGGAGAGCTGTACAAAGAATGCCTGAGGGATGTGCAGGAGATGCATCCAGGACTCCTGAAGGATGTGTGGAGGATGCAGCAGAGATGCATGAGGGATGCAGGAGGAATGCCACAGGATTTATCTGGGATTCCTCAAGGATGCACAGGAGATGCAAAAGGGATGAATGAGGTTGCAAGAGGGATGGGCAAAGGATGCACAAAGGATGCAGTGGAGAGGCAGGAGGATGCAGAGGGATCTGTGGTGGAGGCACAGAGCTGCAGAGGAGCTGAGTGGAGGATGCACGAGGGGTGCCCAGGGCAGGCAGGGGGGAGCAGGTACCTTTGAGGATGTAATCCGTGAGCAGAGTGGGCACCTTCTCATTCCCCTCCTTCATGGCAAACAGGACTGTGAGGGAGAGCAAAGCTGTGAGCCTGGCTCTGCTGCCCCCCAAATGTCCCTTTTTCCCCCCCAAACCAGCCCCACAGTTGCCATACAATTTCCCCATACAATTTATGCAGCAGGCCTGGGAACACCCACACAAAAAGGACTTTCATCCCCAATTAGCCAATCTGTGGCAGTGCAGAATGGGTGATTTACCCCCAAACCAACCCTGGTATAAGGAGAATAAACTGGGGGGAGGCGTTGGCTGCCAACCAGCAGTGCTGCAGTGATGCAAACCAGGGATTTTCCCCACCAGGTGGGTTTGTTGCAATGATGATGCAACGTGGGTGGTAGCACTTTAAATTGCCCATGCTGCAATGATGCAAAAAATTCCCCAAATTAGTTGTGCTGCAATGATACCCCAAACTGCAGCCACTGAAGCAAAGCAAAATGTGCCTTTGTGTTCCCCAAAACATGTGATGCTGACCCAAACCAGCAGCTTGAATGAATACTCACTGTTGGTGAGCATCTGCAGGTCCTCAACAGAGGGTGGTGAGCCCTTCTTCTCATAGGGAATCACCGTGTTCAGGTACTGCAAAAACAAAAGCCACCCCAAGAAAACACCCAGATGGCACAAAACTGCCTGGTTTTTGCATCACCTTGAGACAAATTTGTGCAAAAATAGAGTATTTCTGCAAAATTCCTGCAATTGCATTTAATCTGCAGATGTTTTGGGGAGTGCTGAACTAACTGGGTGCTGCAAACTCCACCCAAATCCATCCCTCCTCAGGGAGAACTTTTTGGGGTGAAAACAGTTAATTTTTTCAAGAGGGGTTACCAGGGTGTAGGGGATAGAGCAGTGTTGTAAAATGAAGAAAGATTTTAACAGGGGGTGGGGGCATGCAGGGGAATGGGGAGTGCAGGGAGGAGGAGCAAAAACAAACAGATTTGGGCAATTTTTGCGGGGGGGAAAAGGGGCACCTGCTTCTCGTTGGTGGTAGGACCAAAAGTCTGGCGCAGGCCGGAGTGCAGGATGCTGGAGATGCCCTCCATGCTGAAGCGCTGGGGGGACAGCGTGTCACCCTGTCACCTCCCGGGGACAGCGACATCACCCGTGGCACCTCCTCTGCCACCAGCGTCCCCCACAACTCCCTGACTCCCACACCCTGCCCAGATCCCAGCACCCTGCTCCATACCCATCCCAAATCCCTTTGTGTCCCTGCTCCAAGTCCCCCTATCCCTGCATTCCCCCTGTCCCTGTGCTGTGTCCTTCCCATGCCCCTCTGCCCCATCCTGTCGCTATTCCCATCCCATCCCATCCCATCCCATCCCATCCCATCCCATCCCATCCCAACCCTCATCCCCTTGCCCCATCCAGACCCCAGGTCCCCCAACCCTCCCAGCCCACCCGGGGCAGCCCCGCTCCGGTCCGTGCCCACCTTGCGGGGCATGTTGCTGCCGCGCTCGGAGCGCGCCCCTTGCAGGCTCAGCCCCTTGTCCCTGCGGCGGCGCCGGGCTGCCTCCCGCTGCTCCCGCTGCTCGCCCTGCACGGCCAGCAGCGCCCCGATGAACGCCGTCTTCACCTCCTTCTCGAAGGCCAGCTCGTCCCGCCGCGCCAGCTGCGCCACCAGCTCGGCCGAGAGCGCCCGGCTCGCCGCCTCCGCCCGGCCCGCGGCCGCCAGCAGCTCCCGCGCCGACAGCCGGCCCAGCCCTGCCCGAGAGAGCGCCTGTGTCCGGCACAGCCCGAACAGGGGCTGGAGGGACTTACAGCCCGG
>NW_024523792.1:0-2649 GCF_017590135.1 Pyrgilauda ruficollis
CCTAAGGCATCAGAGTCTGCCACTAAAAGAGCCATGGTCCATTTCCTGTATCCATGATTAATTCAGCACTGGGGCAGGAGCTGCACTGCCCCAGAGGTGCCAGCAAACATTGATGCTGCTGCAGCAGCAGGAGCTCTCATCTCAGAGCCAGTCAGTTGCAGTGGAAAGTCTCCATTTATCTTTACTCCCTTAGGCAGGCTGAGTGCCATTTCCACTCCTCCTACTTCCTTCCTCTCCTTTCCTCTACTGCACATTGACTTAAGGGCCAGGCAGAGCTTTCTCTTGACATTTGGGTTTGCATGTACTGGTCCCACCCCTGATCTCTGTGACATTTATCTATCATTTCCCACTAGCAGGAGGAGGAAGAAATAAGACATAGCTGGAAGCTGCTGGCACAGCCACTGGTTCTCATGGTAGGAGGATCGACCCTTGACTCTCCCCTCCAAGTGTCCTCTGAATTATTTCAAATATGCTGTCCCCAAAGATCAGAAGGTACTGAAATATTATTCATATACAAGCTAGAGTTGAAATCTTGGTCCTGTTGGAATTCTTGGCACGCTTCCCAGAGACTTCAATCAGGACTGGATTCCACCCACACAGGCCAGAATCATCTCATATGCACAATGAAAGTTCCATGGGCATACTCTGCATGCCAGAAGCTGGTGTAATCTCAGATTTTGCCAATATAGGCTGCTTCATCCTCTTGTACTTTTATCCACCCATGTGTAAAGGCAGAAGTGCTTTTACTCTTGCAATCCTTACTTGTGGGAAATTAGTTATTTTCACATGTACCATTACCACAGAAGAAACACAGCCTTTGCTGTAGACACAAAGTGCAGTGAAAGACACAAAGTGCAGTGAAAGCTTTGTTGTCCTTTACCAATGTTTAACCATAAGTGAGAATAACCCAGGTAAGGACAGTGAGGCAAAACACAAAGAAATAGAAGGGATTTTGTAGTCCACAAAACCATTTGTAAAAGTGTTTCATCCCCAAATGAGCTCTGACTTGTGTTTGCTTTTTCCTGCAACCAAACACTTGGAAGCAAGCTCAAGGGATATCATCCACTAGTTACCCTTGCCTTTTATCTGCCTCTACCAGCAAAGATCTTCATTTTGCTAATTAATCACAAGACTAATGCACTTCTTGTCCTGTGAAATGACAATGTCAATTTCCCATCGATTTCTGTTAAAAAAACCACAGAGAATGGAAAAGAGTAGCACACAAGCAGAAGCAGCTGCCCAGCTGTGGAGAAGCTTCACCAACATATTTTCGGAATGTATTTGTTTCCAAGCAGGTTTTACAAATGTTTCAGCATTCTATTTACACACTTTCTCTCTATCTCTCAGGTCTTGAATTACAAGGCTGAGGCAATGCCATTAAAAATAATGAAATGTTTGAGCAAATCTTAAAGTGAGGTTCCAACAGCAATATTCACTCAGCCAGGCTTCAGACTCCACATGTTTTCTGGAACGTGTTTCAGAAAAGAAAATCGTGATACATTAAGCTACATAGTCAGTCATAAAACAGTAATAGAAAATAATATGAAGATACAATGCAGCCAGCTTACTGTGGCTTCACTTTTGTGTTTTCAACCCTTTTTCTTTTTGTGCTAAAACATGCAGCTCGAGGATCAACTCTAATGAGAGTTGAGGGAGTCTCTGTTGCTTGCTCTACTGAGCCAACACCAAGCAACAATACTAGCTTTTAGACATCATCCCTGCATTGTTAAAGAAAAAATAAATATGACTAGAAAAACCACAACCAAAGTTCTTTGGTTTGATGGTGCTTAACTAGTTTTCCCCTAAGAACATCATCCCTGCATTTTTAAAGAAAAAATAAATATGGCTAAAAAAACCACAACCAACGTTCTTTGGTTTGATGGTGCTTAACTAGTTTTCCCCTAAGAGACACCGAATATTTTGAATTCAACCAGTTCCTCGGAAGAAATGAATGATAAATTTTCAAGGTGTTGCCAGTTGCTTCTAAACTTCAACTCACCTTCCATCCCAATATCTTTATACTTAGACCAAAAAACACATGTCACCATGATAGACACACTGCAGCTGAAAGACCAGTTATTCCATGGCAGAACATCATGGAAACCTGTGGAATTCCACACACAACACATGTCACCATTATAGACTCATAGCAGCTGAAAGGCTAGTTATTCCATAGCAGTATATCATGGAAATCTCTGGAATTGCACCTGGCATGCATCCAGGTGCAGAAATTTCTGCTGGGCTTTTCCAGCTCACACTTCTGGGCATCTTGAAAAATGAAACCCAGATTGTTTCCTGCCAAGTAGGTCTGTTAATTTATCTCTACTGAGCAGCAATTCCATGTCATTTTGGCTGAAAGTTGAAGCAGGAGGTCAGTCCTGGCTTTAAAGAGGTAAAGCAGGGCAGCACAAACACAAAGCCTTTCAACATGACCATGCAAACAGGGTATCACAAAATAGATGTATATCCCTGAAAGATGTATATCTGCATCATACACCTCCAATATAGGCTGTGTTTAGCTGAAAACAAGGAAACAAACAATGTCACCAAACCAGAAGACCCAACAGCTTTGGCTGGCTCAGAGACAAATAAAGACAGGTGAGACGTGGCAGTGTCCTGTGTGCACACAGACACACAAACATGCTTTGT
>NW_024523793.1:0-883 GCF_017590135.1 Pyrgilauda ruficollis
GGGATTTTGGGGTGCCAGGATTTTAGGATTTTGGGATTTGGGATGTCGGGGTTCTGGGGTCTGGAATTTGGGATTTTGGGCTCTGGAATTTGGGATTTTGGGGTCAGGAATTTGGGATTTTGGGGGTTTTGGGTTCTGGGCCTGCCAGGATTTGGGATTTGGGATTTGGGATTTGGGATTTGGGATTCGGGATTTGGGATTCGGGATTTGGGATTTGGGATTCGGAGGAACCCTCGGGGCCTGGGGTGGATTTTGGGGTCCAGGAAGGATTTTTGGGGTTATTTGGGGGATTTTGGGGTTATCTCAGGGATTTTGATGTCCTGGGGGCCATTTTTGGGGTTATTTCGGGGTCCAGGAAGGATTTTTGGGTTCATTTCTGGAGATTTCGGGTCCGGGGTTGAATTTCTGGTGTTATTTTTATGTCCCGGGCTGCATTTTTGGGTTCATTTCTGGGAATTTCACCTTCCATGAAAGATTTTTGGGTTCATTTCTGCGGATTTTTGGGTCCGGGCTGGATTTTTCGGGCTCATTTCTGATATTTTTACCTCCCGGGCTGCATTTTTGGGTTCATTTCCGGGGATTTCACCTTCCATGAAAGATTTTTTGGGCTCATTTCTGGGAATTTCAGCTTCCAGGAAGGATTTTTGGATTCTGGGGATTTCGGGTCCGGGGTTGAATTTCTGGGGTTATTTTCATGTCCCGGGCTGGATTTTTGGGCTCATTTCTGGGGATTTTCGGGTCCAGGCTGGATTTTTGGGTTCATTTCCGGGGATTTCACCTTCCAGGCTGCATTTTTGGGTTCATTTCTGATAATTTTACCTCCCGGGCTGCATTTTTGGGCTCATTCCGTGCAATTTCCCCTCCCACAAAACATTTTCCCACC
>NW_024523793.1:1718-2640 GCF_017590135.1 Pyrgilauda ruficollis
TCCCCCCGTGTCGTGTCCCCCCCGTGTCCCCCCCGGTGGCGGCGCCGCCGTTGTTTAACGTTTCAATTTGGAGGAAGCCAAACATTCAATCAGGCGGATTAGCGCCCTAATGCCGCCCATCGCTCACTGTCACCGTCGCTGTCGCTGTCGCCGCCGAGCCCCGAGACCCCCGGGGGTGCCCGGCACTGGGGGGGGCCCGGGGGGTCCCCAAGGTGTCCGAAAGTGTCCCCAAGGTGTCACCAGGGTGGGTAAAAGGGTCCCCAAGGTGTCACCGGGGTGGGTAAAAGGGTCCCCGGGGGATCCCCAAGATGTCCCCGGGGGGTCCCCAAGGTGTCCCCAAGGTGTCCCCCGGGGGTCACCAGGGGTGGGTAAAAGGGTCCCTAAGGTGTCACCAGGGTGTCCCCAAGGCGTGCCCAGGGGTGCCCGGCACTGGGGGGGGCCCTGGGGGTCCCCAAGGTGTCACCGGGGTGGGCAAAAGGGTCCCCGGGGGGTGAAAAGGGACCCCAGGGTGTCCGCAAGGTGTCCAAAAGTGTCCCCAAGGTGTCACCGGGGTGGCACTGGGGTGGGTAAAAGGGTCCCCGGGGGGTCCCGAGGGTGTCACTGGTGTGTCACTGGGGGTGGGCAAAAGTGTCCCCAAGGTGTCCCCAGGTGTCACCAGGGGGTCACCAAGGTAGGTAAAAGGGTCCCCAAGGTGTCACCGGGGTGGACAAAAGGGTCCCCTTGGTGTCCCCGCAGGACTCGGTGACACGTCAGGGCCTCGGCACCCGTGGGGACACCTTGGGGACAAGGACAGGACACCGGGACACCTTGGGGACACTTGGGGGACACCTTGGGGACACTTGGGGGACACCTGGGGACACCCTGGGGACAAGGACAGGACACGGTGACACCAGGACACCTTGGGGGCACCTTGGGGACACCT
>NW_024523794.1:0-2546 GCF_017590135.1 Pyrgilauda ruficollis
AGGGTCACCCCCGGGCACCAGGATCACCCCTGGATCACCCCTGCCTCCTTCCAGATCCCGTTTTTCAAGGATTGCGGTGACGACGACGAGTGCGTCACCGACCTGGTGCTCAAGGCCACCACGGACATCGTGGGCTCCAGGTACCCCTGGTGTCCCCCCCGTGTCCTCAAGGTGTCCCTGGGACCCCAGGAGCCCCCCGTGACCCCCCTGGCCTCCAGGCAGAGCCCCCACATCCTGCGGAAGGGCCGGAGGAGGATGCTGGTGGAGGTGGAGCTGGAGAACCGGCAGGAGAACGCCTACAACGCCAGCCTGTGGCTGCACCTGTCTGAGAACCTCCACTTCTCCAGCCTCGTGCTCCAGGTGCAGCCTGGGGGGAGCCCGAGTCCCTGAGGAGCTCCTCCAAAGTGTCCCACCAAATCCCTGAGGAGCTCCTCCAAAGTGTCCCACCAAATCCATGAGGAGCTCCTCCAAAATGTCCCACCAAATCCATGAGGAGCTCCTCCAAACTCTCCACCCAGATCTTTGGAGAACCTCTGTGTCATTCTTGTCCCAGCCCATTGCAGGTGGGATGGGTTGGAGTCTGTTGGGTCCCCAAACCCATTTCAAGGGGGACAGGGGTTCCACAAAGTCTCCAACCTCTCCCAGGTGGCATCTGGGGGTCCATGGTGTCCCCAGCTCCTCCCAGGTGGGAATTGGGGCTCCACGGTGTCCCCAACTCCTCCCAGCTGGGAATTGGGGCTCCTCGGTGTCCCCAACTCCTCCCAGGTGGGAACTGGGGGTCCATGGTGTCCCCATCTCTTCCCAGGTGGGAACTGGGGCTCCATGGTGTCCCCAACTCCTCCCAGGTGGGAATTGGGGGTTCACGGTGTCCCCAACTCCTCCCAGCTGGGAATTGGGGGTCCATGGTGTCCCCAACTCCTCCCAGGTGGGAATTGGGGGTTCACGGTGTCCCCAACTCCTCCCAGCTGGGAATTGGGGGTCCATGGTGTCCCCAACTCCTCCCAGGTGGGAATTGGGGGTTCACGGTGTCCCCAACTCCTCCCAGCTGGGAATTGGGGGTCCATGGTGTCCCCAACTCCTCCCAGGTGGGAATTGGGGGTTCACGGTGTCCCCAACTCCTCCCAGCTGGGAATTGGGGGTCCATGGTGTCCCCAACTCCTCCCAGGTGGGAATTGGGGGTTCACGGTGTCCCCAACTCCTCCCAGCTGGGAATTGGGGGTCCATGGTGTCCCCAACTCCTCCCAGGTGGGAATTGGGGGTTCACGGTGTCCCCAACTCCTCCCAGCTGGGAATTGGGGGTCCATGGTGTCCCCAACTCCTCCCAGGTGGGAATTGGGGGTTCACGGTGTCCCCAACTCCTCCCAGCTG
Source organism: Pyrgilauda ruficollis (assembly GCF_017590135.1). Lineage (NCBI taxonomy): Eukaryota > Metazoa > Chordata > Aves > Passeriformes > Passeridae > Pyrgilauda > Pyrgilauda ruficollis. Next base: position 1,369 of record NW_024523794.1, read on the forward strand.
GGAATTGGGGGTCCATGGTGTCCCCAACTCCTCCCAGGTGGGAATTGGGGGTTCACGGTGTCCCCAACTCCTCCCAGCTGGGAATTGGGGGTCCATGGTGTCCCCAACTCCTCCCAGGTGGGAATTGGGGGTTCACGGTGTCCCCAACTCCTCCCAGCTGGGAATTGGGGGTCCATGGTGTCCCCAACTCCTCCCAGGTGGGAATTGGGGGTTCACGGTGTCCCCAACTCCTCCCAGCTGGGAATTGGGGGTCCATGGTGTCCCCAACTCCTCCCAGGTGGGAATTGGGGGTTCACGGTGTCCCCAACTCCTCCCAGCTGGGAATTGGGGGTCCATGGTGTCCCCAACTCCTCCCAGGTGGGAATTGGGGGTTCACGGTGTCCCCAACTCCTCCCAGCTGGGAATTGGGGGTCCATGGTGTCCCCAACTCCTCCCAGGTGGGAATTGGGGGTTCACGGTGTCCCCAACTCCTCCCAGCTGGTCCCTGAGGAGTCCCTCCAAACTGTCCCACCAAACCCATGAGGAGCCCCTCCCAACTGTCCCACCAAATCCCTCCAAAATGTCCCACCAAATCCCTGAGGAGTCCCTCCCAAGTGTCCCACCCAGTCCCTGAGGAGGGTCCCCGTCCCCCAAAGCCCCTGGGGCCCCCCCAAACCCCCCGCACCCCCAGGTGTCCCTCACGCTGGAGCTGGAGTTCAGCTGCTCCGTCCTGCTGGACCTGGCCGAGGTCACGCTCAGGGCCACCAGGTAGGGGGTGTGGCTGAGCCCTGGGGGGCGGGGCTGCAATTTGGGGACCCTCCTGATTGTCCCCCCCGCCCCCCCACCGTCACCTTCCCCATCCAGTGACAGCACCGAGGTGACACCGCAGGACAACGTGGTCAAGCTGTCTGTCCCCATCCGCTACGAGGCCAACCTGTTCCTGTCCAGGTGGGGCTGGGGGCGTCGGGGAGGGGGGGGGGACACACGAGGGGTGTGACCCCCCCCGTGCCCCTCAAAAACTCCGACCTGCGGAGTGGGGGGGTCAGGGAAGGGGATGTGACCCCCCCTGTGTGCCCCCCCAGAGTGGGGGGTCAGGGAGGGGGGGATACACCACGAGGGGTGTGACCCCCCCCGTGCCCCTCAAAACCTCCGACCTGCAGAGTGGGGGGGTGAGGGAAGGGACCCCCCTGTGTGTCCCC
>NW_024523795.1:0-979 GCF_017590135.1 Pyrgilauda ruficollis
CCAAAAACTCACCTGAGACACCCCAAAAATTACCCCCAAAAACACTTGGGGCATAGCTGGGGCACCCCAAAAATACCCCAAAATCACACCTGGGGCAAACCAGTGCATTGTGGTTCATACCAGTTCATACCGGTCCGTACTGGTTTGTACTGGTCTGTGCTGGTCTGTACCAGTCCGTACTGGTTTATGCTGGTTTATATTGGTCTGTACCAGCACATACTGGTCCGTACTGGTCCGTACTGGTTTATACTAGTTTATACTGGTCCATACTGGTTTATACTAGTTTATACTGGTCCGTACCAGTTTATACTGGTTTATACTGGTCCGTACCGGTTTATGCTGGTCCATACCAGTCTATACTGGTCCGTACTGATCCATACCAGTTTATACTGGTCCATACCGGTCCGTACTGGTTTATGCTGGTTTATATTGGTCTGTACCAGCACATACTGGTCCGTACTGGTCCGTACTGGTTTATACCGGTTTATACTGGTCCATACCGGTCCGTACCGGTCCGTACTGGTTTATATTGGTTTGTATCAGTTTATACCAGTTCATACTGGTTCATACTGGTTTATACTGGGCAGGGGGACTGTGCGGTGCATGCACTGGGACACTGGGGGAGGGGCTGAGGGGGTGCTGACTGCTCTGTACTGGCCCATACTGGTTTAGACTGGTTTCTATCAGTTTATACCGGTTCATACCGGTCCATACTGGTTCATACTGGTCAGGGGGATGTGTGTGGCATGCACGCGGCCATTGAGGGGTCTGTACTGGTCCGTACTGGTCCGTACTGGTCTGTACTGGTTTGTACCAGTCCATACCGGTCCGTACTGGTTTGTACCAGTCCATACCAGTCCGTACTGGTTTGTACAGGTTCATACTGGTCTGTACTGGTTTGTACAGGTTCATACTGGTCTGTACTGGTTTGTACAGGTTCATACTGGTCTGTACTGGTTTGTACAGGTTCATACTGGTC
>NW_024523795.1:1841-2639 GCF_017590135.1 Pyrgilauda ruficollis
ATACTGGGAGGGGTTTGGGGGGGGTTGGGACTGGTTTTGGGGGAGGGGGGACTGGGATGAACTGGTTTATACTGGGAGGGGTTGGGGGCGCTGCGGGTGGGGCGGGGCTGGGGGTGAAACTGGTTTGGACTGGTTTGGACTGGTTTAAAGGGGCCCGTACTGGTTTATACTGGTTTAGACTGGTCCATACTGGTCTGTATTGGTCCATACAGGTTCATACTGGTTTATAATGGTTTATACTGGCCTGTACTGGTCCGTACCAGTTCTTACTGGTCCATACTGGTTTATACCGGTCCATACCGGTCCGTACTGGTTTATACTCGTCCATACTGGTTTATACCGGTCTGTACTGGTCTATACTGGTTCCTACTGGTTTATACTGGTCTGTACCAATCCATACTGGTTTATACTGGTCCGTACTGGTTTGTACTGACCCATACCGGTCTATACTGGTCTGTACTGGTTTATACTGGTCCATACTGGTCCGTACCGGTCCATACTGGTTTATACCGGTCCATACTGGTCTATACTGGTCCGCACTGGTTTATACTGGTTTATACCGGTCCGTACCAGTCCATACCGGTCCATACTGGTTTATACTGGTCCACACTGGTTTATACTGGTCTGTACTGGTTTGTACTGGTCTGTACCAGTCCATACTGGTTTATACTGGTCTGTACTGGTCTGTACCAGTCCATACCGGTCCATACTGGTTTATACTGGTCCACACTGGTTTATACTGGTCTGTACTGGTTTGTACTGGTCTATACTAGTCCATACTGGTTCATACTGGTTTGT
>NW_024523796.1:0-1202 GCF_017590135.1 Pyrgilauda ruficollis
CCAAAATCCCTTCAAAACACCCCAAAACCGCACCCAAAACACCCCAGAAATGAGCAAAAAATGCATGAAACAGCACAAAAATACATCAAAACACCCCCAAAACGCACCAAAATCACCCCAAAAATGTGTCAGGAACCCATAAAACAACTCAAAAGTACACCAAAACCCCTTCAAAACACCCCAGAAATGAGCAAAAAAATGCATAAAACAAAAATGCACCAAAACACCCCAAAAACGCACCCGAAACACCCCAGAAATGAACAAAAAAACCACAAAACAGCACAAAAATGCATAAAAATACCCCAAAATGCACCAAAATCACCCCAAAAATGTGTCAGGAACCCATAAAAAACTCAAAAATGCACCAAAACCCCTTCAAAACACCCCAGAAATGAACAAAAAAACCACAAAACAGCACAAAAATGCATAAAAATACCCCAAAATGCACCAAAATCACCCCAAAAATGCATCAGGAGCCCATAAAATAAAAAAACTGCACCAAAACCACCCCAAAAATGCAGAAAAAACCCTAAAACAACTCAAAAGTATAACAAAATACCCCAAAAAACAACCCAAAAATGCACCCAAAACACCCCAAAAATGCAGAAAAAACCCTAAAACAACTCAAAAGTATAACAAAATACCCCAAAAAACAACCCAAAAATGCACCCAAAACACCCCAAAAATGCATCAGAAACGCATAAAACAACCCAAAATACACCAAAACCCACAAAATAACTATCAAAATACCCCAAAACCCCTTCAAAACAACCCAAAAATCCACCAAAACCCCTGAAAAACAACACAAAAATGCACCAAAAACGCCAGAAAACAACCCAAAACACCCCAAAATTCTTCAAAACCTCTTCAAGGCAAAACCTTTCAAAACACCCCAAAACTCCCTTAAAACAACTCAAAACACAAAAAAAACCCACTAAAAGCCCCTCAAAACACCCCAAAAATGGACCAAAACCACCCAAAATATCCTCAGAAATCCCCGAGAAATCCTGGATAAAAATCAAAAACCCTTTAACGGCCCCAAAATCCCCTCGAGTTCCCCCAAAATCTGCTCGGATCACCCTAAATCCCCCCAAAATCTCCCTTAAATTCCCCCAGCCCCACCCAAATCCCCCCAAAATTCTCCGAATCCGACACAAAACTCAGCTGGGACCCCCCCCAAAAAAAAACACCCAGGAGCCTCC
>NW_024523796.1:1877-2637 GCF_017590135.1 Pyrgilauda ruficollis
AGCCCCCCCCAAACCCCCTCAGGACCCGCCGAGGTCCGGCCCTCACCGCGCTCCTTGAGCACGAAGCCCACGGGGATGGAGCCCAGCAGCACGGCCAGGTAGGTCAGCTCCTCACGGCTCATGGCGGCGCCGGGACCCGCTCGGGACCCTCAGGGGACCCCCAAAACCCCCCGGGACCCCCCAAAAACCCCCCCGGGCCCCCCCGAGGCCCCTGCGCGGCTCCCGGGCTCGGAGCGGGGGCGGAGGGGGCGTGGTCTGCGGAAACCACGCCCACAAACCGCAACCCACGCTGTAAGCCACGCCCACAACACGCTCTCATTTATAGGCGTGGTTATTTCAAAACCCCGCCCCTAATGGGCGGGGCCACGTTAATATTGGGGAGCGCCCCATGTATGGATTCTGGGGGTGGGGTTTGAGGTTTAAAGGGGCGGAGCCAACTGTGTGGGTCCTTTAAGAGGATCTGGCCCTTTAAGAGAGGGGGAGGGGCGTGTGAAGAGGTGTCTGGCCCTTTAAGGAGGGTGGGAACCAACGGGGTGATCTTTTAAAGAGGACTGGCCCTTTAAAGGGAGTGGGACCCACAGGCGGAATGCACGCCCTTTTAAGTTGGTTTTTAAAGGGGACTGGCCCTTTAGGTCTGGCGGGGCCATTTAAAGGGACTGTCCCTTTAAATCGCTCTTAAAAGGGGCTGAATTCCTCCAATAGCTCTCTACCGGTTGCGGTGGGACCCACGCAACATCGCCGCTTTAAAACCGCCGGGACT
>NW_024523797.1:0-2365 GCF_017590135.1 Pyrgilauda ruficollis
CCCTCACAAGGAAGAATTTCTTCCTAAGATCTGATCTAAATCTCTCCTGGTTTAGTTTGGAATGGTTCCCTGTTGTCCTGTCATTCTCTCTCCATGTAAAAAGTCTCCCTCTCTCTCTATTCCAGTGCTCTTAAGCCCTGGAAGGGGCTCTGAGCTCTCCCTGGAGCCTTCTCCTCTCCAGGTGAGCACCCCCAGCTCTCCCAGCCTGGCTGCAGAGCAGAGGGGCTCCAGCCCTGTGGACCCTGGCAAGGAGCCTTGTCCTGCTCTCCAATACCACAGACTGCTCAGGGCTCACCAGCGTGGATGGATGGAGGTGCTCCCTGTGGTGAGCTGGCTGGGTTGAAGCAGCTCTTGGGGCACCGTCTGGCTCCGCAGTGGGGCTGCAGGGGCCCGGGGAGGCTGCGGCCGGCCCCGCTGCCCTCGGTGAGTCAGCGCTCGGTGATTCACCGCGGGACAGCCGCGGCTGCTGCAGCGCGGGAGGAGCAACGGGAGATGCTTTCCTGCTTTCCCTCATCTTATCGGCGGTTCCTGAGCCTGGCTGCCAGGTACGGCAGCTCTGAGCTGGGGAGATGTGCCCTGCCTGCCAAGGGAGCTCCAGCACATCTGGCACAGCTGTAAATCCCAGAATGGTTTGGGTTGGAGAGACCTTAAAGACCAACCTGTTCCACACCCCTGCCATGGCAGGGACACCTTCCACTAGCCCAAGGTGTTCCCAGCCCATCCAGCCTGGCCTTGGGCACTTCCAGGGATCCGGGGCAGCCACAGCTGCTCTGGGCACCCTGTGCCAGGGCCTGCCCACCCTCCCAGGGAGGAATTTCTTCCCAGTATCCCATCTAACCCTGCCCTCTGGCAGTGGGAAGCCATTCCCTTTTGTCCTCTCACTCCAGACCATTGTCCCCAGTCCCTCTCCAGCTCTCCTGGAGCCCCTTCAGGCGCTGGAAAGGCCTCCATGCTCTGCCCAGAACCTTCTTTTTTCTAGGCTGAAATTCATTCAGCTGTTCTGAACCAACCCAAGCACATGCTTCAAAAACCTTACTTGGGCATCTTTCCATGTCCTTTCTGGGCTCAGCTGAGACCTTACGGTCTTCTTCTCTCTTACAGCTCACCTGGAGCAGTAAGAACTGCCCACAGGTACAGTCCTCTCGGGGCCTTGGTCCATGCTCGGTGCTGCAGCTCAGAGTGGGGTCAGAGGCTGTTCTGCATCCTCAGTGTGTGGCCAGGCTGGTGCTTCCAGCCTCTGCTTTCCTTATGAGGGACTTGTGCAGGGCAGGTGCCCTGTGCCAAGCTGAATCCTGGTAGTGGGGGATTTTAGTTGCATTTTGCAAGTCATTGAGGGGTTCTCAGTCTGGCTGTTTGTGGTGTCTGAGCACTTGGATGCCAAAGGATTCTCCTCAGCTTTGTGGGGACGCAAATGCTGTTGCTGTACCTTTGTACAGAAGTGAGACTGGGGAAATGTTTTCTTAGCAGAATAGAGCCAAAGGCAGGTAAGAAAGGTTGCTCCAGGCTGGACCTCTTGCCATCCATCTCTGCCAAGGCTGCTGTGAGCCAGCTCAAGGGGGATGTCTGGACATGGTCCTCCCCTGGATGCTGTTCCTGGCTCTTGTTCAATCTCCTTTGACACCCTTTTAGTCCTTTTGTGTATCTGTGAGATGCTTCAGAGGATGGAAATTTCCAAGTTCCAGTTTCCCTGCAGCAGCTGGAAGCCAGCTAAGCCACACGTGTGCTGCAGGACTCAGACAGTTTCAAACAGTCATGTTTAGGGGTGGATGCTGTGGGAACTCTGGGGACTTTGGTGCTTTGGGGTTTCTGCAGGAGGGATCATAGTGTGGTGGCTGAGTGCTGGTGATGCTGCATTAATGTGGATAAACCACCCATTATAAATACACCCTGACCTGCAAACAGACAAGGAAAGCAGCCTGGGCAGGGCTGATCACTGCTCAGAGACAACCAGGAACATCTGAAGAGTGTTAAAGGGCGTTAAGCAGGAGGGAATGGGAGTAAAGCCATGGGCTGTGGGCACTTCTCACCTGCAGCAGCTCTGGGGCTGAGGGGTCCCAGCTCCTGGGGGATGGGGGGAGCTGGTGGGGGTCTGGGAGCATGTGGGGCTCATGGAGGTGGGCATGGGGCAGCTCCACTCCTGCTCCTCCAGGCTTGGTGGCATGGCCTGTCCCCTCCCTGTCTCCTCCATGGAGGGTGGGGAGGGCTGGGCACTTCTCCTCTGTGCCCTTGGGGTTTACCCTACACAAGGAGCTTGCTCGGGGAAAGAGGGTTCTCCCCCAAACAGGGATCTGCCAGGGTCCTGGATCCAGCACAGCTGCTGGGGAGCTTTGCTTTTTTGGTTGCATTTTGCAAGTCATTGAGGGGT
>NW_024523798.1:0-2633 GCF_017590135.1 Pyrgilauda ruficollis
TTGTGCGTATTTAATGGTTTTTTGGGGTATTTTTGGGTATTTCAAGGTATTTTTGGGGTACTTTGGGGTATTTTGGGTGATTTTGGTATGTTTTGGGGGGTATTTTTGGGGTATTTGGGGGTATTTAATGGTTTTTTGGGGTGTTTTTGGGTTCTTTTGGGGTATTTCAGGGTGCTTTGGGGGTATTTTGGGGTATTTCAGGGTATTTTGGGGTATTTTGGGTGATTTTGGTAGGATTTTAGGGTGTTTTGGGGGTATTTTTGGGGTATTTGGGGGTATTTAATGGTTTTTGGGGTGTTTTGGGGGTATTTTTGGGGTGAATTTTGGGGCATTTAATGGGTTTTTGGGGGTATTTTTGGGGTATTTGGGGGTATTTAATGTTTTTTTGGGGCGTTTTGGGGGTATTTTTGGGGTGAATTTTGGGGCATTTAATGTTTTTTTGGGGTGTTTTTGGGGTATTTCAGGGTGTTTTGGGGGTATTTAATGGGTTTTTGGGGTGTTTTGGGGGTATTTTTGGGGTATTTTTGGGGTATTTGATGTCTTTTGGGGTGTTTTGGGGCTATTTGGGGGTATTTAATGTTTTTTGGGGCGGTTTTGGGTGTTTTTGGCACCTGTAGGGCTCGGCCTCGGCCAGGAAGCGCCGCCGCTCGGGGGTCCCGGCCCCCGCCCGCAGCTCCTTCAGCACCACCTGGGCGGGGCCGGGACCCCCCCGCAGCTCCCCCAGGATCACCTGGAAAAAAACAAAAAAATCCAAAAAAATCCAAAATCCACCAGGAAAAAAAAAAAAAAAAAAAAAAAAAAAAAAAAAAAAAAAGGGGAAAAAAGAAAAAAAAAAGAAAAAAAAAGGGTTAAAAATGAAAAAAAAGTGGTTAGAAATAAAAAAAAATTCAATTTAAAGCAAAAAAAAATCAATTTAAAGGCAAAAAAAATCTCATTTAAACCCACTAAAAATCCCATTAAAAAAACCCCAAAATCCCATTAAAATCCCATGAAAACCCCCTCAAAATCCCACTAAAACCCCCCCAAAATCCCATGAAAACCCCCCAAAAAACAACAAAAAAAAATCCAATTAAAAACTTCCCAAAACCCCAAAAAAACTCATTAAAAACCCCCCAAAAACAAAAAAACCTCATTAAAAACCCCCCAAAACCCCAAAAAATCTCATTAAAAAGCCCCCAAAAAACCAAAAAACTTCTCATTAAAAACCCCCAAAAAATCTCATTAAAAACCCCCCAAAACCCCAAAAAATCTCATTAAAAAACCCCAAAACCCAAAAAATTCTCATTAAAAACCCCCGAAACCCCAAAAACCCTCATTAAAAACCCCCCAAAAAACCAAAAAAAACCAACTAAAAACCCCCAAAACCCCAAAAAAATCCCATTAAAAACCCCCAAAAAATCCCATTAAAAATCCCCCAAAACCCCAAAAAATCTCATTAAAAAACCCCAAAACCCAAAAAAGCCTCATTAAAAACCCCCCAAACTCATTAAAAACCCCCCAAAAAATCTCATTAAAAACCCCCAAAAACCCCAAAAAATCTCATTAAAAACCCCCCAAAAAATCTCATTAAAAACCCCCAAAAACCCCAAAAAATCTCATTAAAAACCCCCCAAAAAATCTCATTAAAAACCCCCAAAAACCCCAAAAAATCTCATTAAAAACCCCCCAAAAAATCTCATTAAAAACCCCCAAAAACCCCAAAAAATCTCATTAAAAACCCCCCAAAAAATCTCATTAAAAACCCCCAAAAACCCCAAAAAATCTCATTAAAAACCCCCCAAAAAATCTCATTAAAAACCCCCAAAAACCCCAAAAAATCTCATTAAAAACCCCCCAAAAAATCTCATTAAAAACCCCCAAAAACCCCAAAAAATCTCATTAAAAACCCCCCAAAAAATCTCATTAAAAACCCCCAAAAACCCCAAAAAATCTCATTAAAAACCCCCCAAAAAATCTCATTAAAAACCCCCAAAAACCCCAAAAAATCTCATTAAAAACCCCCCAAAAAATCTCATTAAAAACCCCCAAAAACCCCAAAAAATCTCATTAAAAACCCCCCAAAAAATCTCATTAAAAACCCCCAAAAACCCCAAAAAATCTCATTAAAAACCCCCCAAAAAATCTCATTAAAAACCCCCAAAAACCCCAAAAAATCTCATTAAAAACCCCCCAAAAAATCTCATTAAAAACCCCCAAAAACCCCAAAAAATCTCATTAAAAACCCCCCAAAAAATCTCATTAAAAACCCCCAAAAACCCCAAAAAATCTCATTAAAAACCCCCCAAAAAATCTCATTAAAAACCCCCAAAAACCCCAAAAAATCTCATTAAAAACCCCCCAAAAAATCTCATTAAAAACCCCCAAAAACCCCAAAAAATCTCATTAAAAACCCCCCAAAAAATCTCATTAAAAACCCCCAAAAACCCCAAAAAATCTCATTAAAAACCCCCCAAAAAATCTCATTAAAAACCCCAAAAAATCTCATTAAAAACCCCCAAAAACCCCAAAAAATCTCATTAAAAACCCCCCAAAAAAATCTCATTAAAAACCCCCCAAAAAATCTCATTAAAAACCCCCCAAAATCCAAAGAATTCTCATTAAAAACTCCCCAAAAATCTCATTAAAAACCCCCC
>NW_024523799.1:0-2492 GCF_017590135.1 Pyrgilauda ruficollis
AAAAGAAAAGGAAAGGACACCTTTACAGCATAAGCAACACACAGAAATAACAACATAATCACTGGGGCATTTACCTTGTTATTTCTATACTTGGTTGTACTGTCATTAATTCATCTTTTTCACCAAAGGCTTCCCACTCTGAGCACTTTGAAAAAGCATCCTGATGTCCTGAGTCAGTAAGGCTGGAAAGAAAATGAAAATGTCTGAATCCATGCACTGTGACAACACAGTTCCTCTCAATTTTTCAGAGGGAGGCTAAGCAGAGAAAAGAAACCATACCTGTAAGAACATTTTTACTAAGGTTAGTATGAAATGTCTACTAAACTGCCAAAAGCCTTAGTGTTGCCTAAAACTACACCCAAAATACAACCTGTGCTGGGTCTTCTGACACACTGCAATGGAGCACTGTAAATATTTGTTATCATACAGCACAATTATTCTGACGTGATCTCCCTTCCTCATTAAACTGCACACATCTAGATAAAATTAAAGCTATTAACAAAGGGAAGGGAAAATACCAGTCATGTTCCAAAAGTCAGTTCATAGTATCAATGATTTCCCACATGGAGAATCATTTCATACCTTTCCAGTGTGTGGTGCATCTGCACATAATGGTTTTTGCTCTCTGAAACCACAGAGGAGTCAGAATCGTTTCTTCTTCTGCGTTTCCAGACTGGAGAAGAATTGGGAGAACAGGAACTACAAAAACAGATTTTATACACGTAACATTTTTGATCTATGTTTACATGTTTATCACTGTTCTGCTAAATAACTGCATATGCTGCTCAGGAAGTTTTCTTTTGGGGTATGATTCCTCAGTCAGGGAGAAGAACACTGAGCAAATCTCTCACATTTTGGAACCAAAACCATTGTGAGCTTCACACACATCCCCCCAGGACAAAATATTTCAGCAAACAGGGAAGTGCATGTCACAGTCAGTCTCCCTGCTGAGCTGCAGAAAGGCACAGTAATATGAAGGATGGGGACTCTTGCTCCTGAAAAAGCTCCCCTCCTTTCAGAACACTGCAGCAATGGTTAAAGAAACCTCAGTACTCTGCTGTATGAACTGAGAAGCTGGAAAAACACTGCATTTGCTTCTGTCCAATCATGCAATTCAGCAATGCTGGTAATTTTTCCATATTTAGTGCTCTGTACCACTGATGGATTACATTCAACAGCAAAAGTGTCAAACTCCAAAGCTGAGTATGAACTGCCCTTCCACACGAAACATTTCCTACAAAAACCTGACAGCACTGACCTGTATTGAATTATTTCCCTAAGCACAGAAGCTTGCTCTCGTACCTCTCAGGTGTGTAGGCAGTCTGTCTGCATTCATCTTCACACTCATTTCTCTTCTGCTTTTCCTCAAACACAAAGGAGCCAGGAACATCCTCATCTTTGCAGAACAATTCCTGGGAACTACCTGAAGGTTCTGTACTACTAAACACAGTAGGGGAAAAAAAGAAGCTTTATAAAACTATCCATCTGGCTTACTGCTCCAAACAGAAAACTGCTCAGCTGCAGTAAGAACTAACAGTTCATCTGACACCCAAATGGCATAAACACTGCAACTTCTACCAGTGGTCAATTACAACACAGGTAAAACTATTTACACAGTGCAATAACACAGCTAAGAGAATTCCATTCACTCTTCTCCTCTTACTAGTCCAAATCATGTAAAGTACGAGGTGGCATTAAGTAGCAGAACCAGCCTTAATACAGAAATTCAAACTTTTGAAAAGATAAAAATATTTCCTTCTTGAACACAGTAGCCATCCTGCAGAGAGCACAGAAATTTCACTCTCATCTTCTTAAACACCTCACATCCTCTCACATATTGTCAGCGTAGGAGACATGTGGCTCCACGGACTTCAGGAAAAGGAAAGATGGAAAGTTATCCAAGTCAAGGAACAGGAATCACCAAATTTCTGCTTGTGTCTCTCCCTTTCCAGAAAAGTAACATTACCTTGGGCCCACCAGAGTAAATACAAAGGGGAAGGAAATGTGCTACTGCAGGCAGATCAAAAGCCTTTCTCCCCATAACACCTGACTGCAGATTAACTTAGACTAAATAACTGCAATATCTTGAAGCCTAATGGAATTCTAATGGCAAACAAAGCATTCAAGTAGACTCCCATTGTTCAGTTTTTTTCTCCCAGGCAGGAATGCTCTGAAGGAACTGCAGAGCCCTCCTTAAATTCTTTAAGCCTTGACTTAATTCACCCACAGAACATACACGGGCTGCAGATCCCAGGTTTCTTCAGCAGGAGGATCCCAGGCATGCAGTGCTATCTTCCACAGCTTGATCTGCCGGTCCCAGGACCTGCGGCTGTACTTCTTGAACTTGTTGGGAGTTGTGGGGTGAACTCCTGGAAGCCGCTGGTTCCTGGAAATACACAGGGACATTGGTTATTTCAGAAGATAAGGAGTTTTTTCCTTAAAAAGAATCCTTAGTCCATCAGGTCACACAAGCTTCAGTGGTCTAATAAATA
>NW_024523800.1:0-67366 GCF_017590135.1 Pyrgilauda ruficollis
GCCGGGCCGGGCCGGGCTCAGCCCCGGCGCTCTCGGGCCAGCCGAGAGCCGGCCCCGGCCCCGCGCGGCTCAGCCCGACCCTTTCTCCCTTCCAGGTCATCGCCCAGAACTGAGCCCGGCGGGACCAGCGCTCGCTGCCCCTCGCCCACGGCCGTCCCCTCACTCCCCCCCGCCGCGCTCCGGGCTCCTCGCACCCGAGCCGGCCTCAATAAAATCTCTCCTCCCGTCTCTGTGCCTCCGTGCTGCCTTGACCCGCGCCCGCTCAGCCTTCATCCTCCGGCCCGCCATCCTCCTCCCGCGCCCAGCTCCCTCACCCGCCCTTCCCCGCCTCCTCCTCTTCCTCACTCCTCAGGGAAGAGCCCTGGGGAGCAGCAGCTGCCTCCAAGCTCTCGGGGCAGCCCCAACGTCTGTGGGATGCTGGAAAAGGGAGAAAAGCTGCAAATCCCCTTCCTGGCCCCCGAGGCAATCGCCCCTTGGCTATGCGGGGGCACACAGAGCATTTGGGGCCATCCCATCGCCATGTTCCCTGGCACTTGCTCCATTGCTCTTCCTCAAATTCCCTCCTTGGCCATGAGAGGTGTCAGATTCGGGCACTGCCACCTCCTCGTCCCTCAGCTGCGTCCTGGGGCTGTGCCACAGCCCCCCAGCCTGGGGACACTCCGCCAGCACCGACGTGCCCCAAACACCCAGGTTACACCCGAACAGACACTGCCGGCTGCATCCAGCGGCCGCTGGGAGTTCCTCTCACCCCTGGGTCGTGTCCTGCTGAACAAAACACCCACGTACCACAGGAGGGCTCTCCCAGCACTGGAGGGGCACAGGAGCAGTGGCTGTGCCTGGCACTGCTGAAGCCCCCGAGGGCTGGGCCCAGCTCTGCCCCTCCCAGCAAGAAAAACACCGGGGGCCTGGAGCATGTTCAGACAAGGGAGCAGAGCTGGGGAAGGGGCTGGAGCAGCTGAGGGAGCTGGAAAGGGGCTCAGCCTGGAGAAAAAGAGGCTCAGGGGGGCCCTTCTGGCTCTGCACAACTCCCTGACAGGAGGGTCAGCCAGGGGGGTCGGGCTGTGCTCCCAGGAACAGGGACAGGAGGGGAGGGAAGAGTCTCAATCTATGCCAGGAGAGGGTCAGGTCAGACATCAGGAGGAATTTCTTCATGCTGCCTTGGTTTGAAAAGCCAGGTGTCTGCTAAGGAAGGCAGAAGCCTCCCCTGAAATGGAAAATATAAACCTCATCCTTCCAAATTATTTTAATTTTGAAATTAAGGGGCTCTCAGCCAAAGTTATTGCATTATCAATAGCAGTTCTTCGTTATGATTTTTTTTTTTTTTAAAAAAAGCAGTAATAGAAACGAACCGTGCCAGAGTGAGAACAGCCCTGTCCCCTGTGGGTCAGGGTGGTGGCACAGTCCCATCCCATGGGGGCTCAGCCCTCCTGCAGTGCCAGCTGTGCTTCTGCTGGAGCAGGGATCCTGCACAAGGGGGGAGTTTTCCTCTGGAGCTCCAGGGCTGCTGGAGATGGGCCTGGTGTTCCTCTGGGAATGCAGGGCAGGAGAAAGCTGCTCCTCTGGGAATGCAGTGGGAAAAGGCTGCTGGGCTGTTCCAGGGTCAGATTGTATCCAGGTAGGAATGTTTGAAATCTCAGATTGTGTCCAGGTAAGAATGTTTGAAATCTCAGATTCTATCCAGGTAGGAATGTTTGGCTCCTCCCCTGGGCAGAGCATCTCCCAATGGATGATGGAATTTTATCAGCCATGCAGGGACACTCACTGGCCAGGAACAGAAGATAATTAATAATTAATGGTCCATTAAGAGAAGGTAATTAATAATTAATGGCCCATTAACAGGAGATATCTCCTGGAAGGTGGATTGATTGTGGCAGAGCTAAAGCTGCCCAATTAATAGGAGATTACTGCCCCACCTCTGAGAGACTGGAGTTGAATACACACTCCCAGACACATCTTGCAACCTAAGACACATGGACAGGGTGGTTGGCCATTGGCAGGGGCTGCCCAGGCAGGTTTGGAGTGCCCATCCCTGGAGGTGTCCAAGGAAGGACTGGATGTGGCTCCCAGGGCTCTGGGCTGGTGATAAGGTGGGGATTGGGTACAGTTTTGACTCGACGTCTGGGAGGGCTTTTCCCACCTCAGGGATCCTGGAATTCTGTTCTTGGTGTGTCAAGGAACGCAGCTGGTGCAACAGCTCATTTGTGGGTGAGGTGAAGATTGAGCTCTGGGTGGTACAAGAGGCCGTGAGCTGCTGACCCTTTGCTGACCTTTGGAGAGCAGCAGCACAGCCAGGTGGGAGGACACTGGAGAGACGGGAAGAGCCAAAGATTTGGGGAAAAGAGCAAAACTTGCACTCTTGGACTGTGAGGGGATAAACCCGAGGGTCCTAATGTCTGACATCCTCTCCTGGCACAGATTGAGACTCTTCCCTCCCCTCCTGTCCCTGTTCCTGGGAGCACAGCCCGACCCCCCTGGCTGACCCTCCTGTCAGGGAGTTGTGCAGAGCCAGAAGGGCCCCCCTGAGCCTCTTTTTCTCCAGGCTGAGCCCCTTTCCAGCTCCCTCAGCTGCTCCAGCCCCTTCCCCAGCTCTGCTCCCTTGTCTGAACATGCTCCAGGCCCCCGGTGTTTTTCTTGCTGGGAGGGGCAGAGCTGGGCCCAGCCCTCGGGGGCTTCAGCAGTGCCAGGCACAGCCACTGCTCCTGTGCCCCTCCAGTGCTGGGAGAGCCCTCCTGTGGTACGTGGGTGTTTTGTTCAGCAGGACACGACCCAGGGGTGAGAGGAACTCCCAGCGGCCGCTGGATGCAGCCGGCAGTGTCTGTTCGGGTGTAACCTGGGTGTTTGGGGCACGTCGGTGCTGGCGGAGTGTCCCCAGGCTGGGGGGCTGTGGCACAGCCCCAGGACGCAGCTGAGGGACGAGGAGGTGGCAGTGCCCGAATCTGACACCTCTCATGGCCAAGGAGGGAATTTGAGGAAGAGCAATGGAGCAAGTGCCAGGGAACATGGCGATGGGATGGCCCCAAATGCTCTGTGTGCCCCCGCATAGCCAAGGGGCGATTGCCTCGGGGGCCAGGAAGGGGATTTGCAGCTTTTCTCCCTTTTCCAGCATCCCACAGACGTTGGGGCTGCCCCGAGAGCTTGGAGGCAGCTGCTGCTCCCCAGGGCTCTTCCCTGAGGAGTGAGGAAGAGGAGGAGGCGGGGAAGGGCGGGTGAGGGAGCTGGGCGCGGGAGGAGGATGGCGGGCCGGAGGATGAAGGCTGAGCGGGCGCGGGTCAAGGCAGCACGGAGGCACAGAGACGGGAGGAGAGATTTTATTGAGGCCGGCTCGGGTGCGAGGAGCCCGGAGCGCGGCGGGGGGAGTGAGGGGACGGCCGTGGGCGAGGGGCAGCGAGCGCTGGTCCCGCCGGGCTCAGTTCTGGGCGATGACCTGGAAGGGAGAAAGGGTCGGGCTGAGCCGCGCGGGGCCGGGGCCGGCTCTCGGCTGGCCCGAGAGCGCCGGGGCTGAGCCCGGCCCGGCCCGGCGCGGCGCGGCGCGGCCGCCTTACGCTGTTGATCCAGGAGATGTAGGCGGAGACGCGGGTGAACACGGTGGGCTTGCGGGCGACGTTGCAGCCCTGGCTGGACACGAAGCTGGTGACGCCGTGCACCTGGTACTGCCCGTTGACGGCGCAGTGCAGGGGACCGCCGGAATCGCCCTGCGGAGCGAGGAGCGGCGTGAGCCGGGGCTGCGGGGCGCGGCGGGGGCGGCGGGGGCAGCGCGGGGGCCGCGGGCGGACCTGGCAGCCGGAGCGCACGCCGTCGCCGCCGGCGCACACCATGGTGTTCTTGACGGTGGAGCCCCAGTAGGACGCGCTGGAGCAGATCTGGTAGTCCACGACGGGCAGGTAGGCCTGGAGCAGGACGCTGGACAGCTGCCCGTTGCCTGCGCGGAGCCGCCGCCGGTCAGCGCCGCCGCGGAGCCGCCGCACGCCGCAAGGGCCCGGCCAAAGCAGAGCCCGCGGCCCCCGCCGAGCCCCTGCGGGCCCGCCCGGCCCCCCAAGGCTCGGCACGGCCCAGCCGGCGCTGGGCACCTGCGGGCCCCGAGCGGAGCCCCGAGCGGAGCACCGAGCGGAGCCCCGAGCGGAGCCTGCCGGGGCCGCCAAGGACTCGGAGCGCTGCCGCGGCTGCCGGGGGAATTTGGGGCGGGGGGAGCCCGTCACTCACTGCGGGTCAGGCCCCAGCCCGTGATGTAGCAGGCGTAGTTGTTGGGCAGGATGGTGCCCTCCTGGGGCAGCACGGCCAGCTGCACGGCGCTGTTCAGGGTGGCGGGGCTGCTCAGGCGGAACAGGGCGATGTCGTAGCTGCCGGCGGCAGGGAGAGGAGGTTACAAGGACCCTTCCCCGAAACGCCGACCGGGCTCCCCCCAGGTGCCCCTCCCGCGGGCGTTACCCCGCGGCCACGTTGTTGCTGTTCCAGTAGGGGTGCACGACGATCCTGCTGACGCTGAAGACCTGCTCGCTGCCCTCGTTCGTGTTGAGGTTGTGCTCGCCGGCCACCACACGGTAGTTCATGTTACTGCCGGCAAGGTGCAGAAGCGCTCCGTGAGCCCCGAGCCCCGCTCGTGCCGAGCGTGAGCTGCTCCGGGAGGCTCCGAGCGGACAGCGGACGCTGCCGGAGCAGCCCCGTGGAGGCCCTGCCTGAGGAGCCCAAAAGCGCTCCGAGGGCGGCCGCTCTGGCGCTTGGGGCAGCCAGGGTTTCTGCCTGGGAGGGTTTTTGGGGGAAAGGAGCTCTGTGGAGGGGAAGGAGGGCTCCCCGGCGCGCTCACTTGTTGACGCAGTGGGCGGCGGTCATCACCCAGTTCCTGTGGATGAGGGAGCCCCCGCAGGTGTGGTGCCAGCTGCCCCCGGAGTAATACTGCAGGGAGATCTGGGCAGGGGGCGAGACACGGGCCGGGGCTGAGCGCGGGCTGCCGGCGCGGGGAGAGCCCCGGCAGCGGCCGTGGGACCCCGGCAGGACCCACCTGGTAGGGCCAGGCGTGCGAGCGCGCCTCGGTGCCGCCGACCACCCGCTGCATGCCATCGAGATCCAGCTCGGAGCAGCGCCCTGGGGACAGAGGGACGGCGTGAGTCCCCCCGGGCGTGGAGTGGCTCGGGGGGGCTTTCGGGAGGTGCCGGGGCCGAAGGCTCCGGGCGGGACTCACCGCACAGGGCGAGCGCGGCGAGGAGCACGAGCTGCAGCATCATCGTGGAGCGGTGTCCGCGGTGGGAGCGAGCGGCGGCCCCGCGGGCGCTTTAACGGGGCCGCGGGAGGAGGCGCGGGAAGGGAAGCAGCTGCCGCGGCCCCGCCGAGCGGCCTTGGCCCCTCTGCCAAAGCACACAGGGCGCCCGGGCACGCCAGGGACAGCCCGAGCGCCCCTCGGCGCTGCACCCCAGGGAGACGCTGCCCTGCGCTGGCACCTCCTGTCCCCGTGCCCCGCAGCCGTGTCACCGCTGGCTCCTGCTCTCAGCCCCGGCAGGCCTTGGCTGCAGCTCTCCCCGGCCTCGGCTTGTGGGATGGCTCCCAGGGCTTGATCCGGCACCTGAGTGGAGCCACGTTGGCACCGGGACGGGGAAATCGAGGCACAAGCAGGGCTCGACCTTCAGCCCCTCCCCAAGCCCCCGGCACAGCCAGCGCTGGAGCAGGGCCGGGGCTCGGCCTCCCTGGGGCTGAGCTTGGGGCAGAATGGGGCAGCGATAGGCTTTGAAAGAAACCCTGGCGTTTTGGCCAAAACTCTCTCATTTTTTCCCCCCTTGAACTCCAAATGGAGGTTGTTCTGGGGGGACATTGGCCCCCGAGGCACAGGCACTGGCATTTGGGATCATGGAGGTCTTGGCGTCACCCAGGTCAAAAAAAGTGACGGAAATAAAAAGCACCTGCTGCAGTTCTGCCCTTATCTCCAAGGAAAACACGATATTTCATGGAACTCAATCTCCAGGTAATCCCATGTTTGTTCTATCAGCATCAAGGGACAGCGGCAACGGCTCCACCCCACATGGGGACACCCCAAGGCAAAGCTGATACCCCAGCTGTGGCACAAAGGGCTATAAACTCATTTTTGGGCTAAATAGGGAGTTTCTGGAACAAGAAGAGTAAAGGATATCCTGTGAGAGGAGTTTTGGAAGCACAGAATGGCTGGAGACAGGATTTGTGTAAAATAAATCATCTCTTTATTTGAGGTTGAGTGTCTAGGACAGGTTCTTCCCCCTCCTGCCATGTCCAGGGGGATTTTTCCCCACTATAAAAGATATGGCAACACAAGTGGCAGCTACAGAAGTTGGGATAGACAAAAAAATCTGGAACAGGGGAGATGTGGCACCCAGGATCCTGCTCAAGAAGAATTCTGTGGTGCCATCCTTGGAAAACTCCTCCTGCCCAGCACAAGGAGAATCGCACCCAGGAATCATCATCATTTAATAATAACAATAATGAAACCATGTATCTAATTTCCTCCCCCCTCCAAATCCAATTTGATTCCTAAGGCACAGGTCCCAACTTCTCCCATTGCCCGCCAGGGACCACCGCAAGCCCCGATCCCCCCTCGACAGGAGGAGCCCCACGATCACCATCCTCCTCCTCGCCGGGTTTTCCCGCCCAGATTCCCCATCTGGGGAGGCGCATCCGCGTTTTTAATGCCCGATACGAACTGAAGAGTCTCTGGCTGGAGCCGGGATGGGGAGGACGAGCAGCGGCTTCCGAGGAGCAGCGGCAGGAGCGTTCTCTCCACGACCGCTGCGTTTCGGGGTCCCTGGGGTGCCCCCGGCAGAGCCCGGTTCCAAAGGCACGGGATTCAGTTCAAGGCAACGACGAAATGCAGCATATTTAAGGCTTTCACTTAAATTAAAGCGAACAAGGAAGTTTTTTTTTGATCCTGGTTTCCTGAGCGTGGCCGGGGCCGGCCGGGGGCTCCGCTCCCTTTTAGGTGAAGGACCAGAGCTGGTGCGGGTCCGTGAGGTCGCAGGGAACGAGGGCCGGGTGCTTCCCCCGGGCAGTCAGACACATCCCCGAGGCCAAGTTCTTGATCAGCCGGGTCTGCCGAGAAACAACCGAGCGATCCATGAGCGGGGAGAGCGCGGGATGTTACCGAGGGGAAAGCACCGGAGGGGCAGCGCCGTGGCGGGCACGATGCCGCCGTGCCCAGGAGAGATTCCCGGGACGGAGAGGGCTCCTTACCTGCGCCAGGTCCCACTCCTCGCTGGCGGGCACCCGGCCGGGCTTCCCTCGGAACTGGCACTCGCCCAGCTCGGCCGTGCCCGCGTCCCCGCGCAGGCACAGCTCCTTGCCGATGTTGTGGCGCAGCTCCCGCTGGCTCGTGTACTCAAAGTACTGCGGGAAGAGCCAAGGGGGCCGTCACTGCCGCGCCCCGGGAGCTGACCCCCGGGGAAAACCGGGGTCGGTAGAGGGGGAAATGATGGGGGTGGTTTGGGGGGCCCACCTGGTTGCCCCCCAGCCCGTGGCAGGGGTACATGATGAGAGGTTTCCCACCGTGGTTGTTCTCCCCCACGTCCAGGCAGCTCTTGGTGCCCTCGTTTTTTATCTGTGGCGTGGGGGGAAGAGAGGAGTTGGGAGGGGAAAAGAGGTGGGGGTGGGAAAAGGAGAGGGGAGAAAAACGAGGGAAAGAAAGGAGAGGGAAAGAGGGGGGAAAAAGAGATGGGGGAAAAGGGCGGGGAAAGGCAACGGGAACTGGGGTGAGGAGTGGAGGAGAGGGGGAAAAGAGGAGGGAAAATGACGGGGTAGGGGAAAAAGGGGCAGGAGTGAGGAAAAAGGCTGGGAGAGTGGAGGAGAGAAGGGCTCAGAGGAGCCGGGGTAGGACCGGCTCGGGTTTGGCCATGCAGGGCTCTGGGTCATCGCTGTGCAAACAGCATCCCAGCACTCAGCGCCGGCTCCGGGTCCCGTGTCCTTTCCAGGACACGAGGAACGCCCGAGCCGTCGCCTCCGGCACACGGAGCAAAGGGAAAGGCACTCGGGCTGAGGTTTCAGGAAATAAAGGTGAATTAAAAGCTGGATGGGAGCCAGCACCCAGCACTCTGCTGTCACTGGGCTGGGTGCTGTCACATCGCCCTGGCTGAGCTGGGGCAGACTCAGGACCCAACACAGCTTGAGGGAAGGGGTTCAGGGGGATCCCATCCTCAGGGATGGAGCTAGAGCCCCTCATCCTGCCTGCCCTCAGTTCCTCGGGGATGCAGCCAGAGCTCCGTGTCCTGCTGTCCCCATCTCCCTCAGGGACGGAGCCAGCCCTCCACATCCTGCCTGTCCCCATTTCTCTGTGGATGGGTGCCTGAAGATGGGCTCCTGCCTCCCACCCGTCCCCAGATTCCCTCGGGATGGAGATGGAGCCCCCCATCCCATCCCCAGCTCAGTTTTTCCAGCCCTCCCTGTGCCAGGACGGTGTATAGGGCTCAAGGAAGTTTTCAGCTCTTCCCCCGAGTTTAACCCAAATCCACATCCCCACGGATTCCCCACCCTGGGGACTCGCCCCAAACCAGCTCTGCCGGATTCCAGCTCCGCCGGAGCCCAAACCGGCCCCGCCAGCCGGTGACAGCTGAGGTGACAGACACAGTGAGCGGTGACAGACACGGTGGCAGAGGTGGCAGCACCAGCTCCCCCTGCCCGGTTTGGTGCAAAGCCCCCAAACCCAGCCTCCGGGCACTGCCCCCGGCCGCTCCGGCCATCCCGGCACTCACTGCTCCGTAGAACACCGGGGTCAGGTCGGGCACGAACATCTCGGGGTAGACGTTCTGCAGGTACCAGGTGAAGTTCCTGCAGTGCAGCCGCTCCCGCAGCCTGCGCCGCTCTGTGATGTCACCAAACGTCTTCTATCGACGAAGTCATGGGCGAAAATTAAATTCACTTCAGAAAACAGTAGGGAAAATCCCAAAAAAACCCTTTCCAGGTTGGGGCTCAGAGCTGGGAGTCACCCCAGCTTTGTCATCATCCCTCGTGGTGACAAGCTGGGGGGTCACCTGGCGGGTACCCACAGGCTCCACCAAGAGCTTGGAGATACTTTGGTGAAGAATAAGAAGTTCTGGTGTTGAAAAAAGAAAAGCATATAAGAAGTTTTGGTGTGTGGCATTCACATTCTCTGAACAGAGAGACCTAATTCTCTCTCCCAGGTTTTTTCCTGGAGAAGCACAGAGAAAAGAAGAGAAAACAATTTTTATCTCTACTTGCCGCTCCTTTTGTTTTGCACGTGTGGAATATGCAAAAGGAGGATTGTTTACCTGAAGTGATTTGTCAGTTGGATTCTACTGAGGACTGCTTTGATTCCTTAGCCAAACACTCAAAGCTGTGTCCTGGCTGTCTCAGACAGTCACGAGATTTTCTTTAGTATGTATCTTTTGTACAGTATAGTATCTCTTTAATATATTATAGTATACTGTAATGTAATATAGTTTCAATAAAGCAATTGTTCAGCCTTCTGAATCAATAGAGTCAGATACCAATTACTCATTACATCGGGGGCTCCCTGCTTTATGATACTGGTGTTGAAAAAAAAATTATTAAAAAAAATAAAAGGACTTCATAAACCCCGATGTTTTCCTACTAGGAAACATTCTGGCCAGAGGGGGAGAGAAAAAAAAAAGCTTTTGGCTATTTCTGTCTGCCTGTCTGGTCTCCCTGCCCTTCCCACTGCTCAGGTGGATCTCCCAGCAGGACCAGCCCTCCCAGCAGGAGCAGCAGCCCCCCAGCGTGCCCAGTACCTCTCTGGCCATCTGAGCAGCTTGCTGGTTGCGGCGGTAGAAGATCTCCTTGTAGTCGTCCATCCAGACCTCGGCCAGGCGCACCTGGTTCCGGGAGATCACCTGCGTGCCCTTGGGGAAGGTGTGGGGGCTCTTGGAGCGGAACACGTGGCCCACGACGGAGCAGGGGATGATCTCCACCTGTCCCCCGCACTGCCACACCTGCGGGGAAGCCACACCTGAGGTGGGGGGGTCCAGCCCCCAGGCCCCCCAACAGGGAGCTCCCTGGAGGTGCCCTTGGAAGGTGACACCCTGTCCTTACCCTGAAGGACATTTCCACGTTCTCACCCCCCCAAATCTCCATCTGGTCGTCGTAGGAGCCGATGTGCTCAAAGTAGGACCTGGAGATGGCAAAGAGGCCACCTGCGAAGGTCGGGGACCTGCGGGGGTCAGAGGAGGGGTAAAACACAAATAAAAGAGGAGAAATCTGAGTTTTGGGACATCATAGCCCCAAAATGAGAGTCCCCCTCCATCCAGCTGTGGTGGCTTTGGTGGACAGGCTGGGCCTGGCTGCTGGGAGGGGACAGAGGTGACAGCGTGACGCAGAGGGGCCTCGCTGCCGGCTGGATTCAAAGTGAAAAGAGGATATTGTTACTAAAAACCTGTCGCCAAAAAGAGGAGGAGGTCAGAGCTCGGTGCCCCAATCCCTCCTCCCGCTTCCCTAATCTTTTCCATCTGAGGCTGGAACAGAACCTTGCTTTTATTCAGGAAAAATAATAAACCCCAAGGATTCGCTGAGCTGCTGGAGACGAGGCTCCGCCGGGAGCCAAGTGCCCGGCTGGAGGTGAAAGGGGCCTTTATTGGGACAGGAGCGTCGCCCAGGTGACCCGCGCACAAAGCCAGCCCCGCGGCCGGGGTGTCCGGTGTCTCCCAGTGGGGGCACCCGGCTTACCCTGGGGCACCAGAGAGAGGAGGGAAACCCACCCAGGCTCTGTCTGCATGTAAAACACAGGGTTAAGAAGGGGATTTTGGCACAGCCTGACCCACAGGTGACCTGTTCTGTGTGGGGGCACCTGGGCACCGAGGGTGAGAAGGCAGAGACAGCAATTAAATCCTTCATGGGCGGCTCTGCCGGAGCGAGAGGCGGCCGGAGGTGATTCCCAGGTCCGTTTTGGCCCCGGGTTCCTCAAGCCCCAAGGGAAGTTTTTCCTCCACCACCCCCCCAGCTCTGACCGTGCTCAGGCACGAACTCCCTGACATCTCCCCTGCCAAAATCCCAGGGGAGAACCCGCTGGGAAGGGGCAGCACCGCCCACCCGGAGGCACCAAGGAGAACATCAATTTGTTGGAAAAAAGAGCAAACCCAACTGGATAAAGAGCCCCGTGCTGGGCTTACTTGATGGGGAAGGTCTCATCCTTCCTGCGCTGCCTCTCCCGCGCGGGGATGACCTCCCAACCGAAAGTCAGGCTCCAGTCGAAGTTGCCCCGGCTGTGCTGCTTCCCGTTCTGGACGGGCTTGGAGAACTCGAAGGTGTTGAGGTCAATGGTGGCGATGTCGGGGCTCACGACGGCTGTGGGCTCCTCGGCGATGCGGGACAGGAGCGGCTCCAGCCATCCGTGGAAACACTCGCCTGGGACACAGGGCAGGGCTGGAGCGGGGACAGCGCCACTCGCAGCCCGGGGGCACACACGGGTGTCACGGGGGGACACTCACAGTGGGCGTCCAGGAAGGTCAGCACCTCCCCGCTGGCCACGCTGGCCCCCAGCAGCCGCGCCGTGATGAGCCCCTTGCGCTCCCGCTGCCGCACCACGCGCACGACCTGCAGCTGCTCCACGTAGCGATCCAGCTCCTCCTTCAGGTACTCTGCGGGTGGGAAGAGCATCCGGAGCCATCAGAGAGGCAGCTGCCAGTCCCTGCATCCCACCAGCCCATCCTGCTGCCCCCATCCCATTCCCATCCCATCCCATCCCCATCCCCTGCTGCTCGGACCCTGCATTTTGGTTTGGGTTCAGAGACGCCTGAGCCTTTGCCCCAAACCCAAGTGTATTTTTGGCTAAAGAAAATAAGTTTTATAAGGGTCTAAGCTCCCTCCTGTCTAATCCCTCTCTGGAGAGGGACTGGGGGTTGACAGGGTGAGGAGGTCACATCCCTGCGCTTGAAGTGTCACCAGGACCAAGCTGTTCCTGAGGGAAGGGGTCACCAGAGGAACCGGGATTTCTTGGCAGATGCAGCCAAGCCAGGAGCTGGAAATGGCCAGGTGGGAGCTGGGACCCCGAGAAAAGCGTCCTGGGAAGGGGACCCGTGTCCAACCCACGTTCAGCCACAGTGGGAGTCGAGCTCTGGGGCAGTGAAGCCCTGGGGCACTGCGAGGTTCCTGCTCCTCGGGAGCCCGTGGGTGGAAAGGGAGAATTTATCTGGGACGAGGGCAGAGTCTGCTCCTCCCAGTGCCCCGACACTGAACCCCGCGTTAATTGCTCTGGATGCTAATTAACGAGGATTACAGCTGGCTGAGGGTGGAGGTTTGTGGGGCGCCTGGTTTGTCCCCAGGGCAGGGTTAACAGCGGTGCTGGGGAAGGGAAAATCCCAGGAGTGCTCCGGGGTGGATGTGAAACGAGGAGCGGCTGCTGGGAGATCCCGGGATGCTGGGAGCATGAGGTGCTTCTCTGAGGGCTCAGAGCTGCTGCTTCCAGGCTTGGAAAGGGGCTTGGCAGGTCCTGCATCCTGCTGATCCCACCACAGCTTGTCCTACCTCCCTCTGCAATCCACATCCCACATGGCTCCAGCATCCCTCTGCCTCCTGCTTTCCACCAGGGCTCCTGCACCCCTCTGACCCCACATCCCACTGTGCTCCCTGCATCCCTCTGGTTCCACATCCCACAACTCCTGCACACCCCTCTGACCCCACATCCCATCACAAATCCTGCATCCTTCTGACCCAAATCCCACCATGCTCCCTGCATCCCTCTGGTTCCACATCCCACCATGATCCCTGCACCCCTCTGACCCACATTTCATCATGGTCCCTGCATCCCTCTGGCCTCACATCCCATCACCAATCCTGCATCCCTCCGACTCACATCCCACCGTGCTCCCTGCACCCCTGTGGCCCCACATCCTTCGGCCCCACATCCCACCATGCTCCTGCACCCCTCTGGCCCCTGTGTCCCCGTGTCCCCCACCCACCGTCCGTGCTGGCATCGTCCACCAGGATGACCTCGCGGAGCAGCCGGGCCGGGGACGAGTGCAGGACGCTGTAGACCGTGCGGAGCAGGGTGGACCAGGCCTCGTTGTGGAACACGATGACCACGCTGGTGGTGGGGAGGGGAGGGCACCGCTTGAACTTCTGATCGATGCACCTGGGGGACAGAATGGGGGGGGTGAAGGGGGAGGCATGACTGGAGTGACCTCCGATATCGCCCCCACCAAACCCCGCAGCTGCGGGGGAGCAGCTCCGGCCCCTCCGCACTCGTCCCTGCTTTGATTCCCATTGATTTTGGTTGAGTGAGTCCCATTCCCGGCCTCCGTGTCCCCCCTTTGTCACCGCTACACCTGCTAAGCACGGATAATCGCCTGCCAGCGCGGGGGGCTGGATTCCTCCATCCCTTTCAAGGCTTTTTCCATCCCGAATTCCCCCCATGTCTCCCCCATCCCACCCCTCCGCGCGGCCCCGCTTTAATCCGGCAGCCCCTGGCCGAGGGCAGGCGGGGAAATCTCTGGAGTTTCCTTGCTTCCCTCCCCCCCACCCCAGCGGGGTCCGAGGCTGTTCCACTCTGCTAAGAAAGGAAAAAGTCTGACCGCTGGAGCCGCTGGAATAAAGGAGGGAGAGGAGGGAAAGGCGAGGAGGTGCCGGAGCCACCAGCAGGTACAGGGAGACACAAAGAGCCTGTTGCCATTAAACCCGCCCCCAAGGGGCCAAAATTAGGGAGAAATAATAATAATAAATAAATAAATAAATAAATAAATAAATAAATTCTTCTTTTTTTTAGCTCTGTCTCCATGCAATCCTCTGCCAGTGCTGGGTGACATCCTGGCTCCAATCTGCTTTAATTTAGGAGAGTAAGGGGCCAGATTGAAGGGAGTAAGTGACCATTTTAAAGGCAGTAAGTGCCCCCAGGGCGTTTTGGGCCCGGCTCTCACTCGGGGGGGCGGCTGTCGGGGCCCAGCGCCCGCTGCAGGGAGATGCGATCGCTGGCGAAGGCGTTGAAGCAATGCTTCTCATAGCCCCGCTCCTTCTCCTTCGTCTCCTCGGGCGTCCAGCGATCCTTCTTGAAGGCTTTTCCGTCGGCCCCGGGGCTGGCGGGGTCCTGGGGGGGTCTCTCCATGAGCGGCCGCAGCTCGGCCGCGGTGTAGACGCCGGGCAGGCAGGAGCGGGCGCTGGGCAGCGGCTCCGGCGGCGGCTCCGGGGCCCCGATCTGCAGCCGCGGCATCGAGTCCCGCAGGTCCCGCACGGCGCCCAGCATCAGGTCCAGCACCTGGTCCTTGCCCTGCACGATGTTCCGCAGCCACGGCTCCTCGCCCGGCTCCTTGCTCCCCACGTCTTTCTGGAGGATGAAGAGGAAGAGGACGAAGACGGCGCCCGCCAAGGCCACCTTCAAGGTGCTGTAGCGGCGGCGGAACAGCCTCATTTTGGGTTTTTTGGGGCGTTTCTGGAGGGTTCTCCGGGCTGGGCTGGGAGGTTCAG
The DNA here is from genome assembly GCF_017590135.1 of Pyrgilauda ruficollis. Lineage (NCBI taxonomy): Eukaryota > Metazoa > Chordata > Aves > Passeriformes > Passeridae > Pyrgilauda > Pyrgilauda ruficollis. The sequence continues at coordinate 14,374 of NW_024523800.1, forward strand.
GGATGTGAGGGCTCGGGGTGCATCACGGTGTCCTGCTTTGCTCCAGTGACCTGGGGAAGGAGAAACACCTGCAGTGAATTCCCGGCTGGATGCACCCCGGGGGAATCCCCTTGGTGTGAAAACAGAAATACTGCACTGAAGATATATTGTATTTAAAATAGATTATATTGTACCTAAAACAGAATATATAAATATGATCAGCTCATGGAATAGTTTTGTTAAGGACCTTAAAGATCATCCAGTCCAACCCCCTGCCACGGGCAGGGAACCTCCCACTAGGCCAGGTTAATAACAAATAACATAATAATATAATAGCAAAATAATACATTAATATATCGACATATTAAAGTAATATTAGTAACATATTAACATATCAATATTGCAGTACAATGAGAGTAATATATTAATATGACAATATAATATTAACAAAATATTAATATAAAGTTTGGCACAAGCGACACCTTAAAATTCATTGCCCCCCAGCCCTTCCAGCTCCTAAATCCATCCCGAAATTAAAACACCAGGAAAATTCCAGGTTAAAAAGTTCCAGAGGATGTGCTACCCCCGACCCCCCCATCCCTCACCACACACTAGACCCCCCAAAAAGTTTCTTCTGGGACTGATCCTGAGGCTGCAGCCTCCCCCCCCCCGCCACCGCACGCCGAAGCTAAAATAGAGCCCAAGATCTGCCAAAATATTTTTGACGGCTGGAAAAAGCCTTTTCCTGGACATTTTCCTGCCTGCGAAAGAAAACTCGAGCAGACCATGCAGCGCTCCGGGTTCGGCAGAGTTGGAGCAGCAGGTTCGGTGTCCGGTGCCGTGTCCGGCGCCACGGCCACCGGGAGCACGGCGCCAGCTCCCGAATTTGCCCCGGGATCCGCCGGAGTCTCTGAGCTTTCCACCACCCCCAAACTTCCCGCGGCTCCTCTTTGTGAGCCGCGGCCGCCGGAGCATGGACGAGCCCGGCGGGATCCATTCACCGCCATCTCCTCCTCCTCCTCCACTTCGGGGTCCCCCCCCCCTTCCCTTGATTCCTTTTTCCCCTTTTCTTTTCATTCTCTTGGGAAAGGGGCGGGGAAGGGCACCTGCCACAACTTCAAGGGCGAGGAAGTTTGGGCTGGGGAGGAGGAGGAGGGTCCCGGGGTCCCCGCTTTGAGCGCCGCGGGATCAAAGCTGGACCACGCTTCACTGCCAAGAGCGCCCGGCCTCATCCAGCAGAAAAGCAGGATAGGGGAAAAAAGCATCAATCCCCCGGGGATTGCCATTCCCTAGGAATTTCTGCCCGAAGCTGAGCCAAGGTGCCCCCGCTCCGCTCGTGCCCCCGACCCGAGGTTTTCATTGCACGGTGCTGCCGTACAACAAGGGGGAGGGAAAATAAACGGATTTTGGTGAAAAAAACGCCATTTCCATCAACCCCACCACTCCCTGAGCTTCCTTCCTGCTACGTTGCTAATGAAGCTCGTTAGGTGTCGGTACTAATTAACCCCAGAGGGACACTCCGGTGTGCAGGGAGGGCACAGGTTGTGCACAAGAGCTGCCGCTCCCAGGGGGCCTCAATCCCTTCCCAAAAAGGGGCCAAAAAGCCAAATACAAATAAAAAATTCCCCTCCAGAAGACTGGGGTGGATTTGGCATAGAGCTCCAGCGTGAGCTCCTGGTGCACCTGTGCTCTCTGCTACCTGCCCTGCGAACTTCCAGGTGGATTCTGCTCCATCCCATCCAGCCCATCCCGAAAATCCCGTGTTTCTACGGGGCTGGCCCTGCGCCCTGAAAAACATCAGCATGACCTAAGGGAACATACTGGGGTCGGAAAAGAGGGAAAAGGGGGTTCGGTGGGAATTCCAGGAGCATCCCTCGTGATGTGGGAGGGAGGGATGGTGGGAAAAGGCAGAAACAGAGATACATTCGTGGAGGAAAAAAAGGAAAATAAATAAAATACAAGTGAATTGACACTGCCGCAGGTGAGGTGGCCACCGGCTCCACGTGGCAGCGAGCCACGATGACACCGGGAGGGGCAGGGACTGGGAAGTGGGGCACAGCGGGAGTGCTCCCGGCGGGATTCAGTTCCAGTGTGAGGAACTGGATGTGCTGGGGAGGGCGAGGGCTGGGAGCCCACAGGAGTCAGGATCCTGTCGGGCTCCCCTGGTCCAGGTGGGGCGAGCCCAGGGGGTCCTGGAGCCGCTCCCGGGGTGTGGGATGGCAGCGCCCGGAGATGGGGGCTGTGTGAGGGTCTCTGCCCCGCCCCGTGGGGGTGATGGGGGCCGGGTCCTCCCAGTGCCGTGCCCAGAACGGCCACAGCCCCGGGAGCCGCTGGGCTGCTCAGGGGGCTCTGTCCGGACCCCCCGCCCCGGGGGGGCTCCATCCCAGGACCACCTGAATCCCCTTGCACGGAGGGGTCTCTGCACAGGGACCCCCGAGCACCCAACGCCCCCTCACCAGGACCACCCTGCTCCCCCTTCCCCCGGGCCGAGGGATCCTCACCGGGAGCCTCCCGTCTCTCTTACCGTGGTGGGGGGCTCCGCACCGGGACCACCGGGATCCCTGGACCCCTCCCTCGAGGCAAAGACTTCACGCCAGGACCCCAGACCCCCTTACCGCAGAGAGGGGCACCGCACCACGACCCCCGGGACCACCGGACCTCCTTTCCCTGGGGCGAGGGCTGCCCACCGGTGACCCCGGGACCCTCTTCCCCGGCAAGAGCGCGGCACTGGGACCCCCAGACCCCCTTAGAGCAGAGAGGGGCTCAGCAGCGGGACCCCCGTCCCCTCCCCTCTCACCGGCTCCACAGCGGCTGCGGGGCCGCAGGTGCGTCCGGGTCGGGCGGGGCCACCTGCGCTACCTGTGCCCGCCTCCGGGGCAGGTGCACGGGCGGGGCTCCCGCGGTCCTAAAGCCGCCCCGACGGGGGAAAACACCGGGTCCTAAAGCCGCCCCGACGGGGGAAAACGTCGGGTCCTAAAGCCGCCCCGACGGGGGAAAACGCCGGGTCCTAAAGCCGCCCCGACGGGGAAAAACGCCGGGTCCTGGAGGTGCCCACCCATCCCGGGAATTGCGCCCGATCCTGGAGCCACTGGCCGGCCCAGTGCCTGAAATGGGGGTGCTGTGCTGGGACCAGTAAGGGACTGACACTGGGGACACTGGGAGCTGTAAGGGACTGACACTGGGGACACTGGGACCCGCAGGGTAGGACCCCAAGTGTACTGGGACCAGTAAAAGACTGGCACTGGGGACACTGGGACCAGTAAGGGACCGGCACTGGGCACACTGGGAGCTGCAGGGTAGGACCCCAAGTGTACTGGGACCAGTAAAGGACTGGCACTGGAGACACTGGGAGCTGTAAGGGACTGACACTGGGGACACTGGGAGCTGCAGGGTAGGACCCCAAGTGTACTGGGACCAATAAATGACTGGCACTGGGCACACTGGGACCCGCAGGGTAGGACCCCACGTGTACTGGGACCAGTAAGGGACCGGCACTGGGCACACTGGGGGTCGCAGGGGTTTATGGACGTGCCAAAGTCATGGCTCTAGGTGTGCTGGGACCAGTAAGCGCCTGGCACTGGGCGCGCTGGGAGAAGCAGGATGGCCACGGGAAAAGCCCCAGGGGGACGGGCCCGGGCGGGCTCCAACATCCAGCCAAGGATTTTCCTTTGGCTCCTGTGCTGCGCGGAGGATTTGGGAGATTTGAGCTGGAGCAGAGCGAGGATTAATCGGGATTATTGGGATATTAGCTGGAATATTAACTGGTTTACAGGGCATGAGGTCTCCGGGGCACAAACACCCCTCAGCCCCAGATTAAAGGGCTAACGAGCTGGAATAAGTTATGAGGGGAAACTGAGGCACCGACTGGAGCCAACCCTCGGTCCCCACGAGCCCTTCGGGGCCTCCATCGCCCTCCCCGGGGCTTTTCCGAGTTCTCTTCGAAGCCATCGCTCTCTCCCCTTTCGTTTCCTGCTTCGGAGGTTTCGCTCTTCGCTCAAAACCCGAAAGGGAAATTCCCACCCCCAAATTTGCTGCTGCTCGACTTTCAGGACCCGCCGCTCTCAGCTCGGCGTCACCGCGGCCACCGGGCAGGGCCAGGACGGTTCCCTCCACGGTAAGTCACTTTTGGGGGAAAGAGAAGGGTTTTGGGGTCCACGCCGGGCTGGGCCGTGGGGATGGGATTTTGGGTGCCCCGTCTCCCCCACCCCGCCGGGCTCTGCCCGTCGGCGCCGCTCTGCCAACCCCGCAAACGGGAGTTCTGTGCTCCCAAATTGCTGCTTTTAATTGCAGTTTGGGAGAGGAGAAGTTTTTTTGGGACATAAAAATCTCCTGCAGGTTTGTCCCGGTGGCACCAGTCTGGGGGAAATGAGGAGTCGAGACCCGAGGAACCCTGGCAGGGCTGGGATGAAATCCACAACAAAATCTTCCCAGGCTTGTTAGGGAGTGGCGGCTCGGTGTCACACTCCAATTAATAATTAATTGGCGTCTTTATAGACAACTCTTAGGCAAAACAAAACTTGAATTAGAGGTGGAGTTGGCTGCCTTGTGGGGGGGGGGGGGGGAAAAATGTTTACTTTGAAGGTTTTCAGGAGCAGAAGAAGCCAAAGAGCCAAAATTGGGGTGAGGGTCCCCCTCGGTGCGGGGCGAGCACCGCGATTCCCTGCGCTGGGAGCAAACCTTACCATCTCCTCTGAGGTTTTCCTCGCTCCAAGTGCATTTCCTTCGGGATTTCTGCCCTTCAACCCTCCCGGGGAATCCACAGCGCCGGAGGCGGCTCCATCCAACCCTCCAGCCAAACCCCTAATTTGAGCCAGAGCTTAAATTTAACGCCGAGCTGAAACTCGCGGCGCTGAGCGGCAGCAAACCTGGAGGAGCTGACAGGAAACCAGGCTGATTTGCATATTCATGTTTTCAAATCCCCTTTGCAGATTTGTGCCCAGCTTTGGGTTTATTTATTATATTTTCTCCCGGTAATAATTGGTGCAAGATGGGAAAACTGGGAAGTTTAATCCGTAATACAGCTGTTAAAGAGGGGACAAATGTGGGGAACGCGATTTTCCTCCATAATGCCAACATTTGGTTAATTGATGCTGGGTGGTGCTTCCGGGGGTATTTTTGGGAGGAGAAGGGGCTGAGCAGCTCAAAAAAGGGAATTGTGTCCCCACCCCTGGACATCATTCCTTGGATGGGTTTGTTTTTAGGAGTTTTTGCTCTCATGCCCCAAAAATCGATCCTTTGGTACTGACTTGGAAATACAGCTTTTTCCAGGCAGATTTTTTTTTTTTTACTAAACGGGAATTTTGTGTTGTTTGGAGCTCGTGGAAGATGTGGGGGAGAGGTGGAAAAGCCCAGCTTGGCTCCTCTTAGGAAGAACCTCTTCCTTTTTCTTTCTTTTTTTTTTTTTTTTCTTCCTAAATTATGACAGAACTGGGAATGCTTCTCCCTGTGCAGTCCCACACACCTGCAGCACCTGACCCTCCCCATCCCACCAGCTCGGGATGACCCCGGCAGCTCCTCCTGCCCTTGGATAACACCAGTTACCAGCGGATGATTATTAATGTGATTATTATTGCTGTTACCAGGTGCTCGCTCCCTCTCCTCCCCCCTGCCCCGGTGTGATGGAGATGGAGGAGGTGTTCCTGCAGCTCTGGGCGGAGGTGGCCAGGCTGCAGGAGCTGTGCTCGGAGCAGGGGAGGCTCCTCCAGAGGCTGAGGGCCAGGAAGGGACCAGTCCTGGGTGAGTGGGACCTGCAGAGTCCCCGGACTGCACATTTGGGTCACCCCCATCTTGTCCTGGCAGGGTCAGGGTCATTCCCACCTTGGTCCTGGCAGGGTCACTCCCACCTTGGTCCTGGCAGGATCATTCCCACCCTGGTCCTGGCAGGGTCATTCCCACCCTGGTCCTGGCAGGGTCGTTCCCACCTTGGTCCCGGTGCCCTCAGCAGTTCCTCTGGTGGGATGAAAGGGCTTGGAGCAGGAAGGTGCCCTGAGCCCATCGTGGCTTTGGGTGCTGCTGCTCAGGGATGCTCCTGGTCCTGGGAGCATCACCTGGAGGGGGTGAGAGCAGGACTGGGGAGGATCTACAGCCCAGAAAACACCCAGGAACCCTCTGGTTTTCCAAGGATTCCCCCTCTCCTCTCTCCCAAACACTCACAGCACCCCCACGGGGTCTGGCACCATTTCCCCAACCCTAAAATGGGAATTTTGTGGCCAGGAGGGAACAGTTTGGACAAAGCTGTGCTGGGAAACTGCAGCCTCCCTGCCTTGGGGCTCCCTCCTCTCCACCCATGTCCTTCCAGGACTTAAACCAAAGCCCTTCCTGGGAATAACCTGGAGTTTGGGGACACGGGTACGTCCTGGTCTCCTGAAGGAGATGATGGTTCCCCATCCCCCACCCTCCCTGGCTGTCCTCAGTGTCCTTCCTCTGGTGGCCCAGGCTCCAGAGGGGACAGGTGAGCTCTGCCAGCCCAAGGGCTCCCCAAGCCCAACGGGAAACAGAGCAATGGAAAGAGAAAAAAAACCCCCTTTGAATTCCCGGGAATGACCCCTGTGCCTCCCTCTCTCCCAAAGACATCCCGGTGTCGCTGCCTGTCCAGTGCACGGAGGACGTGGGGACAGGGGACGGACAAAGGCCACCTGAGAGCCGCCAAAACCACCCAGGAGCTCTGACACCCTCCACATCCCACCTGGAGGGCTCTGCTTGTCCCATGGGACAGCCCCGGGCCACCAGCAGGCTGTCCCTGAGCCCTGGGCATGGCGCCGGGGCCGCAGGAGCCGCAGGGGCTGCAGGGGCTGCAGGAGCCGCAGGGGCTGCAGGAGCTGCAGGGGCCGCAGGAGCCGCAGGGGCTGCAGGGGCTGCAGGAGCCGCAGGAGCCGCAGGAGCCGCAGGGGCTGCAGGAGCCGCAGGGGCTGCAGGAGCTGCAGGAGCAGCAGCTCTGGGCAGCAGCGAGGGGCAGGAGGGAGAAGTGCCCACCCGGAGGAGAACCTGGATCCTCCCCGTGCCCTGGGAAGGAGGGAGAGCTCCCTGCAGCCCTCGGGAGCTGGAGACCCTCAATCCAGGGGCTGGGGAATCCTTCCCAAATCTTCTGGATCTCTATGAAGCCCCGGACGCGCTGGAGAGGGAAGAGGCTCCCGGGGATGTGGCTCTGGTGGAGATCCGAGGGCCCCTGAAGGTAACGGGGGAGGCTGGGGAGAATTCAGTCCATGGCATCAGGGACACTTCAGCCTCCTCTCCATCAGCCCTGGACATCTGGGAAGTGTGCCAGAGTGGTTATTTCCTTTAAAAGGATTATTTCCTTTAAAAGTCTCTGGGCACCCAATTTTCTGGTTCCTAGGGGAAAGCCCCTGAGGTCCGGCTGTCCAGCCAGGACATCCCTGCCCTGATCCTCACGGAGGCTTTGAGGATCCCTTGGAGGAGTCAGCTGGGGAAAAGTTCTCTCAACCTCCTTTGAATCTTCCAATTAAACTGCTCTAAAGTAGTTCCTTTATTCTCTCTGATCCCCACACCCCAAAACACATTTCCAAATCATTCCAAATGATTCCTCTCATTCTGGAAGGATTTCTACAGACCTCCCTGAGCTCTGGCCCCTCAGGCCTCCTGCTGAACCTTCATCCCAGTCCTGGCCTTCCCACCCAGGGTCCCTGGGATGCCAAACCCATTTTCTTTCATTTCTTTTCCTAAATGAAACCCTTAACAATACCTTAATGGCTTCAGGGGCTGGGTATTCCTGGAGATAACTCTGATGTTGGGCTGTACTTGGGAGGGAGTTTTTGAAGGAGAAGGGGGAAGTGGGGCTGTGTCTTTTTGGGGCCCCATCAGCGCTCAGATGACAATGGCACAGGGACAGGTGACAAATGTGCACCAGTTTGCTGCTCAAAGCCAGTTTTCCTCCTGGTTTGGCCCGTGGGAAGCGCTGGGGGAGGCTCGGGAGCCACACGGACATGGGATTGCCCAGTGGGATTCAGGGAGGACGGAGTGAGGGGCAGCTCGAGCCCCCCTAGGCTCCAGCCCAGCCCTTTTTGGGGGCCGGCCCAGGGCACTCCTGCGGGTTTCTCTGTCCCCAAATCCCCTTTTCCTCGCAGAGCTGCTGGACTCCGGGCTGGGTGCTGGAGGAGGGCAGCGGCCCCAGCGGCGAGGCTGCCCCGGGCTGTGAGCTGTGCCGGGAGATTCCCCCCGCGGGGGCAGCGGGACCCGCGGAGTGCCTGAGCCACCTGCTGCTGCACCTGGAGTAGGATATCCGGGCCACCTGCTGCTCCACCTGGAGCAGGACTCCTCCTCCCGGTGGGAAAGCCGTGGATTCGCACCCTGACCCACGGGACAGACTCTGAACGTTTCCCATTTCCGTGGACAAACTCTGGCATTTCCCATTTCTACAGGACAGACTCAGGGCATTTCCATGGAACAGACTCTGGCATTTCCAGGGACAGACTCTGGATTTCCCATTTCCGTGGACAGACTCTGGACATTTCCGATTTCCATGGACAAACTCTGGCATTTCCCCTTTCCATGGACAGACTCTGAGAATTTCCATGGACAAACTCTAGCATTTCCATGGACAAATTCTGGCATTTCCCGTTTCCACGGGCCAGTCTCTGGCGTTTCCCCTTTCCATGGACAGACTCTGGACATTTCCAGGGACAGACTCTGGGCATTTCCGTGGACAAACTCTGGCATTTCCCATTTCCAGGGGCAGATTCTGGGCATTTCCATGGGACAGACTCTGGATATTTCCCATTTCCATGGACAAACTCTGGCATTTCCCATTTCCGTGGACAGACTCTGGACATTTCCGTGGACAGACTCTGACATTTCCCATTTCCATGGAAAGACTCTGGGCATTTCCAGGGACAGACTCTGGGCATTTCCCATTTCCATGGACAGACTCTGGCATTTCCCATTTCCATGGACAGACTCTGGGCATTTCCACAGGACAGACTCTGGATATTTCCCATTTCCATGGACAGACTCTGGGCATTTCCCATTTCCATGGACAGACTCTGGCATTTCCCATTTCCATGGACAGACTCTGGGCATTTCCACAGGACCGACTCTGATATTTCCCATTTCCATGGGACATTTCTGAGTTGGACTCGATGGCCTCAGGGGGCTCCTCCAGCCCTGGGGCTTTGGGCTGATGAGGATTCTGGCATCCTGCTGCTGGTTTGGACTGGGAGCAGGTTCCACATTCCCTGTCCTTCTCCATGTGGTCCCAGCTTTGGATCACCCCTGTGGGTTATTGTTCCCTGTGGATATCAAAGCCAATCTCATCCCAGGGTTTGACCATGTGAGGGGGAGCTGCAACTCCTGGGAAAAGGGAATTCCTCAAAATTTGCCTTTGACTGAGTGAAAATGAATCTTCCATAAACAGTTAGGGATGTTTGGGAAGGCACATTGACTTTCTCTGGGAGTTTGAAAGGCTGGGTGGGAGAGTCTCAAGGTTTTTGGGGTCACTAAGAATTATTTTAATTCATTAACAGGAATTTGAGTGTTTTATAGCATTTCCACCAGTGGAATCCAATGTGTTTCCCAAAGTGGGGAAACTGAGGCACAAAGCATCAGCTCCAAATCCCTCTTTTCTTTTGGAAAAATCTCATCTCAGGCTTTTCTATTTTGCAAGTTTCTCCCAAAGTGAATTTGGCATCTCCTGTTTGAGGAAACTTGTGTTGAAATGAAGAGCCAGGTTCTCCTCTGATTCCGGGGATGAGGAAGAACTGGGATCTCCAGCTCCACCATCTCCTCTTTGGCAGCACAGAAAAGCCAGGAGGGAAGTTTCTCCCCCAAAACAGAGCCACATTAATGGATTTACTCGTGACAAACTTCTGTGAGTCCCCAGGGTCCCTGGAACTATTTCCCAAGACAAATCCCACAACTTTTTTCTTTGCATCAGCAGCTTTGACCTTGGATTCTCCATCCACGTGGATGTTGGAGCTGCTTCCAGCCCTGGGTAGAACCAGGGCCTTTATTTCACTGAAAATTGGTTTTCTCAGGGTTTTTTTGGGGTTTCTTGGGATTTTCTCAGAGTTTTCTCAAGGTTTCCTGGGGATTTTCTCCAGGAATTCTCCACACCACAATCAACTTTCCCACCACCATCTCCTGCTCCAAGTTTTGTCCTGTGGCTCCTCACATTAATTGGGATTATTTGATGATTATTTGAGGGTTTTATGCTCTTCTTAGGGGAGAAACCCTAATTTCCCAGGTAAACCCCTGGAAGCTGCAGCCCCAAAGCTGGAGCAAGGACCCCATCAATTTATTACCAAGGATTAGAGCTGGCCAGGAGGGAGGGATCCACCCGGGCTCTCCTCGCCCAGGAAATGGAATTCCCAAAGCAGGAGCACAGACGGTTTTTACCAGAGCCAAAGCCCCTGGCGTGGGGCTGGTGCAGCTCTGCAATGCCCAAAATGCCGTGGAAAATCCCTCTGGGAGCCTTTGGGCTGAGCCACGAGGGAATTTTGGGCTGCTGGGACAGCAGCTCCGCCAACCCGGCCTCTCTCGAGGATGTTTTTAGTGGGGGGTAATTTTTAAATTAATCCCCCCCCCAGCTGGTCCCCAGGGCCACAGAGCTTCCCTTTTGGATCCAGCCCTCTCCAGGGCAGGACGGTGGCTCTGGCGCTGAAATAACTTTAATTGCAGGGTGCTGGTGGGGCCGTGGGTGGGCTGTGGCTGCTGGGGCCAGCCCGGGCTCCAGGTGGGTGGGAGCTGTTTTGGGAAGGGAAAGAGCTGGATGAGGGCAGGTTCCCGTCAGGAGAAGCTGGAAAATCAGGAGTGGGTGAAGCTGTGCCAGGAGAGCTGGGGGTAAGGGTGCCCCACTCTCGTTCTCCAGGCAGGAATGGAGATGGTGGTGGTGCTCCTGGGGAAACCACGGCAGCAGAAATGCAGCTGGAAATGGGATTTTGGGTGGAAAATGTTCATTTTTGAGGGTTTCTAATATAGGGTCTGAGCTGTGGGAGGGGGAAGAGGCTGCCCAGGTGCTGGGGATGTCCTGACACCGAGCCCTGGGCACTAATCTGTGCCCAAACAGCCCCAGATTCCAACATCCAACTCCTTTGGGGCCACATTTTCAGAGGAGACAAAGGAAATGAGGGTGGGGCAGGCTGGGATTTCATCCCTCTCATGGGAGAGTGAGGAAAAAGGGAATTTTCCTGCCCAGGAACAGCATTTCTCTAAGGAAAAACCCTGCCTGCTGTGGTTGTCCCAAATCTGGGAGCTGCCACTGGAAATGAGGGGAACATCTCCCCCCGTCTGCAGCATGAGCCCATCTGTGCCACCAGCGAGGATGGGAAGTCATTAATGCCTCTGTTAATTAATAACTGCCCCTCGATTTCATCCCTCGTTAAGGGAAGGGAAATGTTCCGTGATCCTGCTGTGTTTGGACAGGAGCTGGAGGAGGCAGGGACTGGAAAATGGGACAAAAAAAAAAAAAAAAAAAAAATTTAAAGGAAGGCAGAGATTTCTAGGGGGGGTTTTAAAAAAAAAAAAAAAGAATTTCAAGGAAGTCAGAGACTTCTAGGTGGTGTTTTGGGAAGAGTTGCAGGTGACAGCTCAACCCCCCCGAATTTCTGAACCTTTCCTGCTGAGCCAAGGGGATTTTTGGGGAGCAAAGGGCCGGGCTTGGCCTCAGTGGGGGGAAAAGGGGGGTGGGAGGTGGTGGAGGAGGCCAGGAGGGGACATGGGGGGGAGGTTATGGGGTTTGGGGGGTTCCCGAGGGGATGGGAGTGAGCTGGGGGGGTCAGGATGGTGCTGGGGAGGAACAAGATGGGTCTGGGGGGGTCAGGATGGTGTTGAAGGTGGTGCTGGGGAGGAATGGTGGAGGGGAACCGGGGACGCTGCTGGAGAGGGTCTGGGGGTCTGAGGGGATTTGGGGGTGACACTGGAGAGGATCTGAGGGGGAGGCTTGAGGGGATCAAGGAACAGAGCTGAAGCAGAGTCGGGGTGATGCTGGGGGCTCAGGATGGTGCTGGGGGGGTCAGGATAGTGTTGGGGAGGGTCAGGATGATCAATTCCGGGCGGGGGGGCACTGAACGCTAAAGGGATTGGGGGTGGATTGAGGGTAACCGGGGGTCAGCCGAGGGCAGGTGCTGCAGGGAAGCTGGGGGTGATGCCGGGGGGCAGCAGGAGGGTCCTGGGGACGTTTCGAAGGCGGAGGGGTCAAAGCCGGGGCGGGGGGCGCTGGGGGCCGCAGGAAACCCGGCGGGCATCGCCCCTCCCGGCCCTGCCTCCTCCCCCTCCTCCTCCTCCTCCTCCTCCTGCCGCCGGCCTGGGCGGGGTTTGGCCCCGGCACCGGGCGATGCTGGAGCCGGTGTGAGCGGCACCGGCGCTGCAGCCGGCGGCCCCCCCTGGCCCCCACCCCGGGGGGGTGCCCGGGCCCAGCCATGCCCGCCGGCAGCAACGAGCCCGATGGCATCCTCAGCTACCAGGTGGGGGCTGGGGGATGCCCGGTGCCCCCGGGCCGGCCGGAGGATGCTCCATGGCTGCTTCACTGCGGCATTTCCGACCGAGGGGGGGGGAAAGGGGGGAGGGGTCCGTGAATTGGGGTGCCGGGGGTGTGGGGGTCCGGCCTCTGAAAGGGAGGGCGAGAGGGGCTCAGGGTGGGCGCAGGAGGGAGGGGAAGAGGGGGGAAGGGCACCTGCGTGGGGCCTGCTGGGGGGTCCTCGCCGGGCCCCCCCGGCTCCTCCTCTGCATCTGCATGTGCATGTGCCTCCCCTCCCTCCTGCCCCCTCCCCCGATCGGCCCTTTGGAGACGAGACAAAGGCCACTGTCCCCGCAGAGCCCCACGCCACCCCGCCACTGCCACCCCGCACTGTCCCCTGCCACTGTCCCCTGCCACTAGATCCTACTCTGCCACCGCGTCACTGTCCCTCATCACTGTCCTCCCCTGTCACTGCCCCCCATTACTGTCACTGTCCCCCCATCAGTCCCACCTCGTCACTGTCCCCCATCACTGTCCCCTGTCACTGTTCCCCCATCACTGTCCCCTGTCACTGCCATCCCCCATTACTGTCCCCTGTCACTGTCCCCAATTACTGTCCCCCCTATCAGTCCCACCTCGTCACTGTCCTCTGTCACTGTCCCCCATCACTGCCCCCCATTACTGTCACTGTCCCCCATGACTGTCACTGTCCCCTGTCACTGTCCCCCGTCACAGCCCTGCAGTCTGGGGGTCTCAGGGATTGTGTCCCCGTGCCCAGGGCAGGGGACACCTGGGCTGACCGCCACCTTTCAGCGTCTCCTTGTCCCTGTCCCCCTGCCCTGCCCCCACAGGAGTGGCCGGAGCTGCTCTGGGTGACCACGGCGGGCGGGAATTAATTAATGAGAGATTGGGAATTAATGAATCTGCCCGGAAATGACAGCGTGAACGGAGTTTCTGTCCCCCTGCACTGGTGACCATCGTGTCCTGGGGATGTCCTGGCTGTGACCCTCCCCAGCCCCATTTTGGGAGTCCAGAGAACTGTCCCCTCCCCCAGGGGGGACAGAGGGGTCCCTCGAGGTGACACAGCCCAGGGGACCCCAGGGCTTTGTGCAGCAGGAGGGAGATGGAGAGGGGTGAGGGGGGGTCTCTGCCACCTCAGCAGCCCCCAGGTCCCCCCCGTTACCCTCATCCCATCAGAACAGTGGGTCAGTTGTTAATTAATTATTAATTACACCTCGGGCGAGGTGAGTGACATCAATCCTCTCAGCACTGCTGGTGGCCGCTCCTGGTGTGCCCTGGGCTGGGGGCCAAGGGGGCTCAGGGCTGGTCCTGAGCCTCTGCTTGGGGCTTTTCCTCGTCATCAATTACCCCAAAACATCCCCAGAGCAGGAGCTTTTCTTTCCTAATCTGAGGAGTTGCAGGCAGCCAGGGAAACTGAGGCAGAACCCCCAAAGGTCTCTCTGGGGGACACAAAATCCCAACAAAATGTGAGTTTGGAGAAGGGGACAGGACACACAGAGCTTGTGACATAGAGGGGGATGGAAATGGGTTTTCCTGCCTTGCTCCAGCCATTCCTGATTTCATTTCTAGTGGCAACAACTCCTTTCAGTCTCCCCAGAAAACAACTCCCAGGCAGCCAAACTGAGGTTTTTTTCTTAGAAAACGGCAAATTGAAACAACTCTGGCTGCTCTGAAACTCCAGGGTGAGCGATGCCAAGCTCGGCATCCCCTTCCCAGCCCAGTTTGGATGATTTGATGGCTCCCAGGCTGTTGGCAGTGGAGGAGGATGGAGAGGCAAGGCTGGTACCCATCCAGGCATCCTGGGATAACCCCTGCTGTGGAACCATCCCCTTCCTGCTCCATCCCATCCCCAACCCACGGCTCCACGGCCATAAATCCTCAAATCCCCGGAATGTCCTCGGGGGAACAGCCCCTCCCAGTGCATCTGAGTGGTCGGACTGGGGCAGTTTGGAGGGGGAGCCTTTCCCTCGGTGTGATTTCGGGAAGGGCGATGGGATGTCCGAGCATCCCTGCACCCACAGGTGCCCACCTGCCCCTCCTAAAGCTCCGGGAGCCTCAATCCTGGTTAATAACCCGCAGTGGGGCTCCGAGCTTGGGTCCCGGCGGGATTTTCCCTGCCCAGCCCTCGGTGTCACCTTCCCCGGCCGGGTCATTTGACACCCGGGTCACCTTTCCGGGCAGGTGACCTCTGAGTCCGCGGCGCCGGGAGGGAGCTCATTAAAGCAAACGAGTCTGGAGGATGGAGATGCCGGATTAGCTCAGCTCGGGAAGTCAGGCAGAGCTGGAGAGCGAGGAGAGGAAAAATGGGGCTTGTCCAGAGCCTCTGTCCCGTGGCAGGACTGGCTCTGGCTGATGAGGATCCCCCAAGGGATGGGGTTGTGCCAAAGTGAGACCTTCCAGGAATTCCCTGACTTTCTGCAGGAAATTTGGATGGAAACCAGCCCTGCCCATGATGTTTCTTTTCCAGGCAGTTTGTACCTCACTTGTTCTTTGGGAATTCGGGTTTAAAATCCACCCAAATGCTGATGTCCTTGCCCTGGCAGGATGTGGTGTTTTCAGCCCATTCTGCAGAATTCTCCATAATCCATAATTCTCTTCCCCTCCACTGTGTTTTCTTAGTGTGCAGAGTTTTGGGGAGTGTAAATAATCCTGGGTTGGCACCCTGGATTCTGATCCTTTCCCTTTTTGTGTCTGGAGCTGAGGGACACAAGGTGCCACCTTGTCCTGAGGGAATCTGGCCCCCTGATCCATCCAGAGTCCCCCAAAACCGGGGACTGACACGAGGATGAAGGAATGGCCTGAATGGGAAGGGACCCACGAGGTCACAGCAGTGACAGCGTGACCCTTTCTGGGAGAATCCCAGGGCGGGGGGCTGTGCATCCCCCTGATGGAGGGAAAACTCTCCCAAATCCTGCTGGAGCTTCCCTGGGATGCAGGAGGCGAGGTTGACAAAATGTATTTTTGGAGAGAAAGAGGCTGCCTGTGTCACCAATGGGAGGTTTGAATCTGCCCCTCCCAAATCCCTGTTTACTCCCACTGCCACAGGTGGTGCATGTTCAAATTTGCCATTTAATTAAAATTCCCATTTTAAATTGTCATATATTGAGCCATTTCACCCTGTGCCTTTTCCAGGGTTGGGGTTTAGTCCCTTTTGGTGGCTCTGGAGGGAGCAGGGTGCTGGGAAGGGCAGGAGGGTGGTGGTGGATGTCACTGGAGCGAGGACAGAGAGCCACTGGTGCAGGAAAATCCGGCTGCTGGGCAACGTGGGGAGGGCAAGTCCAGGAGCAGGCAGAGGGAGCGACAGTGAACTCTGGAATTGGTGCTCCGGGAGCAGCACTCATTCCCAGCAGGAATGTTTGCTCCTCTTCCTCATCAAACTCACCAGTGCCTGGGAGGGACCCGAAGGTTTTCCATCCATTGGTTAAAGGGGGAATTTGGGGGAGCAGATTCCCCCAAATTCAGTTGTTCCAGGTGAAGTCATAATCCATTATTTACTCTCCATTTTCCAATAACCCCATGGCATCATTATCAATCCAAGGGCAGCATCTGCCCAGTGGTGTTGCAAATTTTCCTTACAGATTCCAGCTGTGGATGCTCTGAGCTGGTTCCCTGGGCATGGGGGAGCTCTTGCTCCTGGAATTTCATCCAGCAGCCCCACCAGTTCCCCCAGTTCCCTCAGGATTTTGCTCCTTTTCCACTTTCAGTTTCAGGAATTGAAATCTGGGTGTGGTTTTTGTTGTTTGAATAATTTTCGGTCGCTGCGATGGCATCAAGGCGAGGTTGGACCTCATCCACTCAATCATCCCAAAACTTCCCTTTGAGCCTTTAAATGAGGAATAATTGGGAAACTGATAGAAAATATGGGTTGTTTGGCATGCAGGGTGTTTGTTTGCACAGAGGATGGGATTTTGGTTTTCTTGGATTATCTGCGAGCACAAGGAAGGGGAAGGTGAGCAGTGGTGACATCTTTCCTTTAGTATTTGAAGCATAAAATAATCATGGAATGGTTTGGGTTGGAAAACCCTCAGACCATCCTGCTCCACCCCTCTGCCATGGATAGGGATCCTTCCCATGAGCCCAGGTTGCTCAGAAATCTCAATTAAAATATGGGAAATACTGTTTACCATGGAGCACTCACACCAAGGGGAGCCTGGGCCTCTGCAGGACCTTGAAGGTTTTTGGAGGTCATTGGTGGCCACGTGCTGTGGCCAAGAGCCACCCAGGGAGTCCTGCAGGAGCCACCCTGAGACCTACAGTGGCTCTTTTCCCCCAGCTTAGAAATCCCTGTGTATTTTTTCTTTTTTAAGAAAGGAACCACAAAAACAAAGCAGGCAGTTGGTTGGGTATTTTTAGGTCTGAAGTACTCAAATTTGGGTCTGAAGTCCCTCTTCCCCCACTGTAACCCTTCCAGACTCCCATTGTGTACAACGTGGATGGGTTTATTTGGGATTGGGAAAAGAACCTTCCACAGGTCCTTGTTTCTTGGGCTGTGCCTGGAGGAGAAGCCGTGATCCTCATGGAATGGTGGATGGACAGGGAGGGTGGAGGCAGCTCCACAGACCCATCCCCAAATTTTCCCTTCTTCTCTTTGCTAGAGACACGACGAGGAGGCCGTGATTGACCAGGGCAGGACGAGCAACGTGGTCAACATCCACTATGAGAAGGAGGAGCTGGAAGGTGAGATCCTGCTGGGATCCTGCTGAGATCCTACTGAGATCTTGCTGTGACCCTGCTGAGATCCTGCTGGGATCCTGCTGGGATCCTGCTGAGGTCCTGCTGGGATCCTGCTGGGATCCTGCTGGGACCCTGCTGGGATCCTGCTGAGATCCTGCTGGATTCCTGCTGGGATCCTGCTGGGTTCTTGCTGGATTCCTGCTGGGACCCTGCTGGATTCCTGCTGGGATCCTGCTGAGATCCTGCTGAGATCCTGCTGGGTTTCTGCTGGGACCCTGCTGGGACCCTGTTGGGATCCTGCTGAGATCCTGCTGAGATCCTGCTGGGATCCTGCTGGATTCCTGCTGAGATCCTGCTGGATTTCTGCTGGGATCCTGCTGAGATCCTGCTGGAGGAGCCACCAGGCCCTGGTTAAACAGTCCCTGCAATGTCCCTTGCCTGGTGTCACATCAAGAGCAGCAAAACCTGTTGTGGTTCTTGATTAAACGACAAATTATTGACTCATTTTTTAACACAATGGCTTTTAAAGCCCTGGTGGAGGCGCCAGTGTGACATGTGTCCATGGGGTTAGATAATTCCCATCTGCTTTTCCCACAGCAGCTGCTCCCGGCTTGGAGAGGGCAGGAGAATCATTTTATGTGGCGAAGATTCCCTGTTTTCCTCCTGGAGTTCATTGTCGTGGGGCTCCTTTGATCTTTCCTTGTCACCTTCTGCCACAAAAAAATTTCAAAACTATAATTATTGTATTATCTCCTGCTTAATGAGCAAATCTGAGGGTTGGTGGTGGTGGTGGTGTTGTCCAGCCCAAGCTGGAATTTGAGAAGGGTTTTGTTGCTCTCAGGCCACATTTAGGTGACCACAAATCATCCCTTGGTGTGAAGCTTGAGTAAAACAGGCTTGGAAAAAAGGACAAGTCTGGGAAGGTCAGGGATCCACTGAAATTTACATTGAGGGAAGTCGCTGTGGGATTTTTGGGGTGTCCTGTGTGGGTCCTGGATGAACCGCGCGGGTCCCTTCCCACTGAGGAGCTTCCCCGACCCCGTGGCTTCCTCCTGGGGTGGCTGCAGTGGCTGAGCCACCAATGGTTGCCACCTCCCCGTTTTCCCAGGCCACCGGACCCTGTACGTGGGCGTGCGGATGCCGCTGGTGCGCCAGAGCCACCGGCACCACCGCGCCCACAGCCAGAAGCACCGGAAGCGGGAGCGGGAGAAGGAGCCGGTCCCTGCGGAGCAGGGATACCACTGTAAGTCCTGCTGGGGTGGCCACCACGGCACTTCCCAGGCAGCTCCCTGTGGACACTTTGTGTGGCTCTTTTACTGAGGAAAAGTGGCTTTTTTTAAGCAAGACTTCTCTTTTTCCAAACTTTTCTCTGGTTTTGGAGTTAAATCCGTAATGGATTTTGGGATCCTGGTGTAAAAGTGGAGGTGTGGGGAAGGAATGCAGCCCATCCTTATGGAGCTTGGGATGGAGGCTCCACCTTCCCTGTGAGAGCCTGGAGGGAGCCATGGGAGAGGGGCCAGCCCAGCATTTATGGCTGGACTGGTCCCAGTGTGATGCCACTGGAATGTGAGCGTGCCAGGATGGATCCAGGCTCAGTAATGGGATGGGGAATCTCCTCCTGTCCCCAGACACCCCATCCCAGCGGGTGCAGTTCATCCTGGGCACGGAGGAGGATGAGCAGCACGTCCCCCATGATTTGTTCACGGAGCTGGACGAGATCTGCGTGAAGGAGGGCGAAGATGCTGAGTGGAAGGAGACAGCCAGGTAAATAAATCCCTGGGATTTATTTGGGAATGGCAGGAAGCTGTGTCAGGAGGGGTTTAGGTTGGATACTAGGAAAAGGTTCTTCCCTTACTGGAACAGCTCCTCACGGAATGGTCACAGCCCCAAGGCTGCCAGAGCTCCAGGAGCATTTGGACAAAGCTCTCTGGGACAGGGTGGGATTTTGGGGTGTCTGGGCAGCGCTAGGGATTGGACTTGATGATCTTTGTGGGTCTCTTCCCACTTAGGAGATTCCATGGTTCTAGAGGTCAGGAAATGCTTGGACATTGGGGTTTGGGGATCAGTGGGATTTTCAGGGTTATCCTGGGCCAGTAATTGGACTTGATGGTCCTCATGGGTCCCTTCTAATTCCAGAGTTTCCATGATCCTGTGAACCTCATAGGTCCCTTCCACCTCTGGACACTCCATGATTCCATGTTTCCAGAGGTCAGGGACAGCTTTAAGTGGGATCGTTGGGGTGTCCTGCAGAGGGTCAGGGGTTGCACTCTGTGATCCTTGTGGGTCCCTTCCAACTGAGGACATTCCAGGATTCCGTGATCCCTGCTGCCGGCTGCGGTGGCAGAGGAGTCCCTGTTCCCTGGGACACGGAACTTTCCCAGCTGCAGGAACCTCCTCCAGCCACTCCACGCTTTTATCCAAGAGGCTACAGGGCTGGAGCCCGTTTTTCCCTGGCTGATCCCACCCCAAATCCACAGGTGGCTGAAGTTCGAGGAGGACGTGGAGGATGGGGGCGAGCGCTGGAGCAAACCCTACGTGGCCACGCTGTCCCTGCACAGCCTCTTTGAGCTGCGCAGCTGCATCATCAACGGCACTGTGCTGCTGGACGTGCGCGCCACCAGCGTCGAGGACATCGCCGGTACCGTGGGGGAAATCCTGGGAAATCCTGGCCCGGGGCTCCCAGCTGGCCTGGCGGGGTTCCTAGGGTGGGAGTGGGGTTCGGGTGTGCAGCTCTTGCTGGCAATGTGGGGTCCTTTGGAAAGTGGTTTTTGGGTTGGAGGGAGACTGGAGCAAAGTTCTGCAGGAAAAAGGAGAATGTTCTGCAGTAAAAAGGAGAATATTCTGCAGGAAAAAGGAGACTATTCTGCAGGAAAAGGAGAATATTCTGCAGTAAAAAGGAGAATATTCCACAGTAAAAAGGAGAATATTCTGCAGGAGAAAGGAGAATATTCAGCAGTAAAAGGAGAATATTCCACAGTAAAAAGGAGAATATTCTGCAGGAAAAAGGAGAATATTCTGCAGTAAAAAGGAGAATATTCTGCAGGAAAAAGGAGAATATTTTGCAGGAAAAAGGAGAATATTCCACAGTAAAAAGGAGAATATTCTGCAGCAAAGAAGGAGAATGTCCTGCACATTTTCGAGTATTTTGGGACCTGGCTCTTTGGCTCCCCCTAAGAGCTGACCCTTGTTCAATAACAACTCACTCCAAGCCATTTCCTCTCATCACTCTGATTTCATTTTCCCTCCACATGCCGGGGTTCAGGGCTTTAAGGGCAGAGTGGCTGTGGCAGGGCAGGCTCATGCTCTGACATGTCCCTGTCCCACCAGACCTGATCCTGGCCCAGCAGGAGCTGTCGGCGGAGTTCGACGAGCGCACGCGGGCCAAGGTGCGGGAGGTGCTGCTGAAGAAGCACCACCACCAGAACGAGAGGAAGAGGAACAACCTCCTGCCCATCGTGCGCTCCTTTGCTGATGTCAGCAAGAAACAGGACCTGCACCTGCTTGAGAAGCCAGGTGAGGCTCTGTGGGGTTTGCAGTCACCAGGTGAGGTTCTCTGGGGTTTGGAGGCAGTGAGGTTCTGTAGGGTATGGAACCAGGTGAGGTTCTGTGGGGTTTGGAGCCAGGTGAGGTTCTGTGTGGTTTGGAGTTAGGTGAAGGTCTGCAGGGTTTGGGGCCATGTGAGGTTCTGTGTGGTTTGAAACCAGGTGAGGTTCTGTAGGGTATGGAGCCGGGTGAGGTTCTGTGTGGTTTGGAGCCAGGTGAGGTTCTGCAGGGGTTTGGGGCCAGGTGAGGTTCTACAGGGGTTTGGGGCCAGGTGAGGTTCTGTGGGGTTTGGGGCCAGGTGAGGTTCTGAAAAGTTTGGAGTAAGGTGAGGTTCTGCAGGGCTTGGAGCCTGGTGAAGTTCTGTGTGGTTTGGAGCCAGGTGAGGTTCTGCAGGGGTTTGGGGCCAGGTGAGATTCTGTGTGGTTTGGAGTAAGGTGAGGTTCTGCAGGGCTTGGAGCCTGGTGAAGTTCTGTGGTGTTTGGAGCCAGGTGAGTTTCTGTGTGGTTTGCAGCCACCAGGTGAGGTCCTTCAGGGCTTGGAGCCTGGTGAGGTTTTTGCCAGGTTTTAGCACCAGCTGGAGGTTTCTGCCAGGCTTTACCACAAGGTGAAGGTTTCTCCAGGGATTTGGCACCAGGTGAGGGTTCCTGCCAGTTTTCAGCACCAGGTGAGGGTTTCTGGAGGAGATTGTCACTGGGTGAAGGTTTCCGTCAGATTTGGCACCAGCTGAAGGTTTCTATCAGGATTTGGCACCACGTGATGTTTTCTCCAGGAATTTGCACTGGGTGAAGTTTTCTCCCAGGGCTTTAGCACCAGGTGAGGTCTTCTGCCTGTCTTTGGCCTGAGGTGAAGGTTTCTCCAGGGATTTGACACCCCCTCAGGGTTTCTCCAGTCTTTGGCACCAGATGGGGGTTTCCGGGTGACTTTGTCCCCTTTAGACTTGTTCTGGCAAAAAACAAACACCCCAACTCCTCCTTTCCTCCCTTTCTGAGTGTCTTTCTCTTCCCTCCCAGCACAAACCCTCACCCCTCACCCTTCTCCCACCACTGCAGAAGCTAAAAATGGGGTGACCCCTGAGACCAGTGCCATGGACCTGAGCAAGGTGAGATCCCTGCAACTCTCCCACTGCTCCAGGGGGGTGAGAGAGACCTTGGGGGGCCCTGAGGGCTTCGTTTTTGGGGGATTCCCTGAGAATGGCTGGTCCTGCCCAGGCGGAGCTACACTTCATGAAGAAGATCCCCAGTGGAGCAGAGGCGTCCAACGTGCTGGTGGGAGAGCTGGATTTCCTCCACCAGCCCCTCGTGGCCTTTGTCCGCCTGACCCCGGCCGTGCTCCTGTCGGGAATGACAGAAGTTCCCATCCCAACAAGGTCTGAAGGAAAAGCACAAAGTTTTTATTTTAAAAAACCCAAAACCCACCTGAAATCGCCCCATGATTTGGGGCCCAAGGGAACAACTGGGAGCTGCATGTTTCTCCTATGCTGCTCCTCACCTTCCTCCCTTCCCTGCTGGATATTTGAAACCTATGGAGTAATTTCAATGAAATTGGCCCTAAAATGAGAATTGTGATTGGTTTTGGTGAGCAATTCATCCCATGGAGGAGGTGGGGAGTCAACGTGTTTCCCCTTGAGGTCGCAGGGGTTTCCCTGGGTGCTCTTGGAGTGAAGCCACATTCCCCTCTCTCAGTTTGGTTTTCCTTGTCCAGGTTCCTGTTTGTTCTGCTGGGGCCAGGAGGAAAAGCCCATCAGTACCACGAGATTGGCAGGTCCATGGCCACCACCATGACGGATGAGGTGTGATGAGATAAGAGGGATCTTGGGGTCACTTTTGGGGTTCTTCACCATTCCCTGTCCCTGGAGCAGTGAGGAAGAGGATTTGCTGTCCCAGCCCTTCATTCACACCCCAAACCAGGCAGATTTGCATCACCCCAAATCCTGGGAGCTGAAATCCCCTCTGGGTGCATCCTACACCCCATCCTTCCCTACGGGGTACCCAGGACATTGTCCCCAGTGGTGGCATCGCCCGAGCCAGAAAAACTTCTCCCATTTAAGCCAACAGCTCCAGTGTGGCCATGGGGGGCAGGGCTGAAATCCCACCTGGGATTCATCCTGCACCTCATCGTCCCCACATCCAGGGCTGGCACCATCCCAGGGCTGGCATTGCCAGGGTGGTAGATCCTCAAAGCCATGAGGGACAGTGACCTCATGGAGGAGATGATTACAAGCACCACAATACCCAGATTTTTCCTGCTGGGGGAACGTTTCCAGCTGCCATTTCCAGCAGGAGATTTGGCACGAGCTGAAGGTTTCTATCAGGATTTGGCACCACGTGATGTTTTCTCCAGGAATTTGCACTGGGTGAAGTTTTCTCCCAGAACGTTTCCAGCTGCCATTTCCAGCAGGAGATTTGGGGAAGATGATCCTGCCACAGCCAAAGGGGAGCTGCCCAGGTGAGGACACCTGGGGCGGGTTGTGCTCTCACCTGGGGGTCTCCTCTGGGCAGGTTTTCCACGACGTTGCCTACAAAGCCAAGGACCGGGCTGACCTCGTGGCTGGCATCGACGAGTTCCTGGATCAGGTCACGGTCTTGCCACCAGGAGAGTGGGACCCATCCATCCGAATCGAGCCCCCCAAAAATGTCCCCTCCCAGGTGGGTGCTGCAAGGGGCACGGGCAGCACAACACCCCAAATTCTGGTAAACTTGGAATCCCCAGTTTGGCACAGCCACACCCAGGCCAGGAGCACAACAAGCTGGTGGTTGATAAAATACCTGAAAAATGCCAGTTTTGAGCTGAATTCCGTGCTCACAGGAAAAGCGGAAGATGCCGGGAGCTCTGGATGAGAGTTCTTCCCACAGCAAACCGGAGAAACACAGCGGTCCTGAACTGGAGCGGACTGGGAGGTGGGAGCTCTCCTGGTTTGGGGCCGCCTTGTTTTGCCCCCAAAATCTGAGCAGGCACCTCCCCTTCCAGCAGCTTCTGGGGTCACCTGGTTCAGTGAAAGGACTGCATGTTGCCCCCTTGGTCCCCTGGGCTGGGTAGAGGGGACGTCTGGGCAGTGAGGAGGTCTGGGAAGGTGGGAGATCTGGGCAGTGAGGAGGTCTGGGAAGGTGGGAGATCTGGGCAGGGGGGACACCTGGGCTGGGGGGACACAGGTGGGCCCAGCCCCAGCATCAGCACATGGGTTTCGTGGCTTTGGGGCGGGGGCAGGTCTGGAAACACCTCCAGGCGAAGGCATTTTCTGCCCAGAGGAAACCAAACGTGCTCTCCCAAGAGAACAGCCTGGTCTTCCCTCCCTCCTTGCAGGCTCTTTGGAGGTCTGGTCCTGGACGTGAAGCGCAAGGCGCCGTGGTTCTGGAGTGACTTCAGGGACGGTCTGAGCCTGCAGTGCCTGGCGTCCTTCCTGTTCCTTTACTGTGCCTGCATGTCCCCTGTCATCACCTTCGGGGGACTGCTGGGGGAGGCAACCCACGGCCACATTGTGAGCTCCTCTCTCTGTAGGGAGCATGGGGAGGGGGAAACGCCCCAAAAGGACCCCCTGGACTGGTGGGAAGTGTCCCTGCTCGTGGGGAGTGTTTGGAGCCCAAACCAGCCCCTGCCAACCCAACCCACTGGTCCCTTCCAACCCAACCCGCTCCATAACCTTGGAATTCTCTTCACAGCTGTGAACTTCCTTTGGGTTTTCTGGGGGGCTTTTATCCCTAATGATTGATTTACTCCCTGCTCCTTCTCTTCCCTGCCAGAGTGCCATGGAGTCACTGCTGGGAGCATCCATGACGGGTGTGGTTTATTCTCTCTTTGCTGGCCAACCCCTCACCATCCTCGGCAGCACTGGACCCGTCCTGGTCTTTGAGAAGATCCTCTACAAATTCTGCAAGTGAGATATTTGTCTTCTATTCTTCTGGGGAAAAGACTTTTTTATTTTTTTGGGCAAGGAGATGTTTTTCTCATTTTCTCGGTGAGAATTGTCAGATTTGTTTGCTGGGTCACAGAGGTCTCCTCCTGCTGCTGCTGATGCGCAGGAAGGGTGAGAGTCCTTGGGCTTGGGGGTCATTTGGGGTTTTTGGCTTGGGGTCATTTTGGGATTTTTAGAGTTGTAATGTGGGAGAATGAGGAACCAGAGGCTCTAATGGATGCCCAAGGAAGGTGAGACAAATCCCTCAGGTTTGGGAGTGACAGAGGGTTTGTTTTCCACTGAGTAAAAACTTTTAAACCTGGTTTTTGTTGGAAGAAGAAATAGATTTTGCCCAAATATCCATGTAGTTCAATTGGAATATTTTGAGTTTTGGGGATTTTATTGAACAAGTAGGAGCTTTTCCTGGGAAATAGCTCTTTTCTATGACAGTCCTTTCATCCTGGTGACTTTGGTGTGGGATTCCAAAGTTTAATTCCCCCTCACCGGAATTGAACTTCTCATTCACCCCCAACCTGACTGTGGGTGACCGGGGCAAACCCAGCTGGTTTTGATGTCGGGGCTCTGTGGGACATGGGAGAACCTTCCACAACCTCAATCGGCCTCCAAGGCATTAAGACAATGTTAATTAATGCTAATTAAACACTTGGCTTCTCCACCTGCACCCTGCAACCTCAAGGACATGGAAACCTCAATTACCACCTGCAACCTCCACACCCTCCTCCATTGCTCCTAATGTTCTCTGCAGAAAGGCTCAGCTCCGAGGCCTGTTCTGGCCTTTCCCCCAGGAGATTTTGTGGTTTTGCAGGGAATACACGCTCTCCTATCTGTCCCTGCGGACGTGCATCGGGCTCTGGACCGCGTTCTTCTGCGTGGTGCTGGTGGCCACGGATGCCAGCTGCCTGGTGTGCTACATCACCCGCTTCACCGAGGAGGCCTTCGCCTCCCTCATCTGCATCATCTTCATCTACGAGGCCCTGGAGAAGCTGAGCCACCTGAGGGAGACCTTCCCCGTGCACATGCACAGCAAGCTGGACCTCCTCACCATCTATTAGTGGGTGTTCTCCTCCTCTCCCCAAGCAGGTGCCTCTGGGCTCATCCTGGCGCTGTTCCCTCAGCCCTGTCCTGGTTTCCCTCCTCCAGCTGTAAGTGTGAGCCCCCAGCTCATCCCAGCAACGAGACCCTGCAGTTCTGGCAGAGCAATGGGATCAGCGTGTCGGGAATCACCTGGGGAAACCTCACAGTGACCGTAAGTGCCCTGGGCCACCACTTCCTCAGGGAGTTCCTGGTGCCAAAACCACCATCCTCAGGTGACTTTGGGCTTCAAAGGGCTCTGAGAAGTCCCTGCTTAAATCTCATGAGTTCTTCGAGCCTGCTTAGTCCTGGGAAGGAGAGTCCAGGGGTGCGCAGCCCACCTGGTCCAGCCCCCCTGGTCCAGCCCCCCTGATCCAGCTCACTTTGTCCCCAACCTCGGGGATAAGAACTGTCCCCCTCAGCTGGGCTGTGGCACCCCGATCAAGGTTAAAGGAGCGCTTTGGTTCCTGGAGCATCTGAAGGACTGAAGTTCCTGCCTGAAGGCAGTGATTGGCTCCCTTAATTGGTTCCTAATGACTCCAGGCCCTGCTGTCTGTAAGGTCTCACATAAATTTGCATGTCTGAGCAGCCCCACAGGGATTGTCCCTGGAAGCAGAGCCCAGGTGTGGGATGGGGGCTTTTTGGGAGATCTCCAGCCCCTTTTGGCCTTGTCCTGAGAGCCCCGACTGCAAAGGGATAATTTGTCTCTTTTTCCCCCATGGTTGTCCCAGCCCTCCTTCCCTAGTCCCTCTTTATCCACAAATTTCCAGCTTTTCCTTCTCCTCCAGTGTTTTCCTCAGCCATGGTGGAGTAGATGACATGCTGTGTGTCCATAGTGTCCCACCACATCCCACCCCTGCTCCCCTCTGTGTAATTCCAGCTCCATGTGTCACTTGTTCAGCTGCTGCCGCCCATATTTACATTATATAAATATATAAATATTTTTGCTTATGTATAAACACCCACGTATTTTATAAATACAATAATATTTATACTATATATTTTTATATATTTATATATTCAAATATATAAATATTTATATATTTTTAATATACTGATATATTTAGATTATATTGATATATTCATATTTATAACTTCTATGGCAGCTGCAGGGTCACAGATCTTGCACCAAGACCCTCAACCCTTGGCTTATCCTTGTTCTCCTCCGTGTCCTGATGCTGTTTCTCCAGGAATGTCGCTCTTTGCATGGGGAGTTCCACGGACCTGCCTGTGGACACAACGGCCCCTACGCGCCCAATGTCCTCTTCTGGTGCTGCATCCTCTTCTTCTCCACCTTTGTCCTGTCGAGTTTGTTGAAGAAGTTTAAAACCAGCCGTTACTTCCCAACCAGAGTAGGTAGAAGGTGGTGGCCCGGGACAGATTCCATGCTCCTTTCCCAAAATGCCATTCCTGGAGCACTGAAGGATTGGCCACCGCTCAGTCAGGCTGGGAAACGCCGGCCTTGGATGTCCCTCCCTCATTTCCATGAGTGCAGAGAGGTTGTGGCATTCCCCACCTGCCTCACGACCTGTTCCAGAGCGATGTTTTTTGGCTCAGGCAGCAGGAAATCAGCTCTTCCAAAGTTATTTATTTCTTTTCCCCTTCTGTGCATCATTTTCTGGAGTGGCATTCGAATGAGGAGTTGCCATGGAAAAACAGGAATGAACGATGCCTCAGTGCCTTACTCCCATTTTACCCAGAAGTGTGGCACCTTTCCTCATTTTTAGTATTTTTGTTAATGTCTGAATTAAAATTTGAATTTTCCCCCTAATTAAACTCTTTCTACTGTCCCACACCAGATCCCCAGATCTCCAACATGGCAGCAACATCCACCCCAGGGAGTTGGCTGCATGTCCTCAGAGTGGTGGAATTTTAGGGATTAACCAGTCCCAACTCCTTGGGTGTCCCCAGGTTTCCCACCTCGTCTCCTGGCCCCTCTCAGCCTTGGTTTCTCACCCCAGGTCCGATCCACAGTGAGTGACTTTGCTGTGTTCCTCACCATTGTCATCATGGTGCTCATCGACCTCGGGATCGGGATCCCGTCCCCCAAGCTCCACGTCCCCCACATGTTCAAGGTAACAGGGCTGGGGATTGGTGGAGAAGGCTTTTGGCACCTCAGGTGCCACCAGGTGATGTCAGGGCAGGGCTGAAGGAGGTGCTGGTGGTGGAACCATCTCCTCGTCGACATCCAAGAGCATCGATCCCCCCTGGAAACCAGGGTACAGCCCCAAAACCAGACACCTGACAGGAGAACCATCTCCAGCAGGGCAGGGCTGGGCTGGAGGAGCTGCTGGTGGTGTGAGCTTCTGCCACATCCAACTGCATCAATTCCTTCCTGTCTTTTGGGAAGAGAGCCCCAAAACCGGGGAGAGGGGACAGATGACACCAGCACTGTGAAGCCCCCTGGGAGAGGGTGACATGAAGGGAAATGGGAAATGCTTGGACACAGGGATGGAGTGGAACTGAGGCCAGGGAAGGGTTTGGGCTGGGAGCTGATCCTGCCCTGTGTTGCAGCCCACCAGGGATGACCGTGGGTGGCTCATCAACCCCATTGGGCCCAACCCGTGGTGGACGGTGTTGGCCGCGCTGATCCCTGCCCTGCTCTGCACCATCCTCATCTTCATGGACCAGCAGATCACCGCTGTCATCGTCAACAGGAAGGAGCACAGGCTCAAGGTGAGGGGCTGCAGGGGGTCACTCCCTCCCCACCCCGCTCGGGCTGAGGGGCTGGGACAAGCTCCTGTCCCAAATGCTTTGGGAAGGTTTGGGATAAGACCAGGCTGTGTGGCAGGAGCTCTCCTGGACACAGGGAGGGGATGGCAACTTTCGGGAGCAGCAAATGAATATTGGAGTGTAGAAAGGTGGTGTTTTTTCAAAAGCCAGTGGCAGCTGGGGAAGGGAGCTCAATGAGCTCCAGGGATCACTCAGAGCCATGTCCTACCTACAAGTGGTGGGAATTTCTTTATGAAAGAAAGAATAATAAATTTTTAAATTATTTCTGAGAAGCAGAGATGTACAAACCCTCCAGACCCACTTTGTCTGAATCTGCCAAACTTTTGTGCAAGATGTCAAATCCGCATTTTGTTCCAGTTCTTATTTCAAACCTTATTTAAATTTCTCAGAAGTTGACCTGTGCTTAAACAGGGTTTGAGCCCCACCTGTGGTGTTGTCCTGGTCCCTGAGGGATGCTCCTGTTCCACTTTTGCTCCCCAGAAAGGCTGTGGGTACCACCTGGACCTGTTCATGGTGGCCGTGATGCTCGGGGTGTGCTCGGTGATGGGGCTGCCCTGGTTCGTGGCTGCCACGGTCCTGTCCATCACCCACGTCAACAGCCTCAAAGTGGAGTCCGACTGCTCCGCGCCGGGCGAGCAGCCCAAGTTCTTGGGGATCCGGGAGCAGAGGGTCACTGGCCTGATGATCTTCGTGCTCATGGGCTGCTCTGTTTTCTTCACCTCTGTGCTCAAGGTGAGAGCAGGGTGGAAACCCCCTGGTGACCCAGAGGAGTTTGGGAGGGGATGTGGAATTAGGGCCTCTCTCCCCCAGGAGGTGATGCCAAAGGCAGGATGGGAACCAGCTTGGTGACTTCCCCGCCCTTCAGAACTGGCTTGCTCAAGCCAAGCAAACAAAACAAATCCCTTAATTCCCAGGTGTCCTCCAGACCCTCTGTACTGAGAGGGATCCTGGCTGGATCCCACCAAAGCTGGTCCATCCCTGCCCTTCCCAGCTGGATTGGAGAGAAAATAGACCAAAGGTTCATGGCTTGAGATAAGGACAGGGACAGATCCCTCATCAGTCATGATCACAAGAAAACAGGCTGGAATTAGGGATATGAATTGAATTTATTACTGAGAAAGTCACAGCAGGATCAGAGAAGTAAAACCAAATGTTAAAAAGTTCCTTCCTTCCTTCCTTCCTTCCCTCCTTCCTTCCTTCCTTCCTTCCTTCCTTCCTTCCTTCCTTCCTTCCTTCCTTCCTTCCTTCCTTCCTTCCTTCCTTCCTTCCTTCCTTCCTTCCTTCCTTCCTTCCTTCCTTCCTTCCTTCCTTCCTTCCTTCCTTCCTTCCTTCCTTCCTTCCTTCCTTCCTTCCTTCCTTCCTTCCTTCCTTCCTTCCTTCCTTCCTTCCTTCCTTCCTTCCTTCCTTCCTTCCTTCCTTCCTTCCTTCCTTCCTTCCTTCCTTCCTTCCTTCCTTCCTTCCTCCCTCCCTCCCTCCCTCCCTGCCTCCCCTTCCTTTCCCAGTACAGGGAGGCAGGATTGGGCTTCCTTCCTTCCTTCCTTCCTTCCTTCCTTCCCTCCCTCCCTCCCTCCCTCCCTCCCTCCCCTTCCTTTCCCAGTACAGGGAGGCAGGATTGGGGGTTTCAGTCAGGTCATCCCACGTTGTTCCAGCTGCTCCTCAGGGATAGGAACCAAAGCCCTTCCCCGTCAGTCCCTCCCAGGGGAGACAGCTCTCCAGGAACTGCTCCATCCTGAGTCCATCCCATGGGAGACAGCTCTCCAGGAACTGCTCCATCCTGACTCCATCCCAGGGGAGACAGCTCTCCAGGACCTGCTCCAGCGTGGGTCCTTGCTCCCTGGCCAGCAGCAGGTCCATCCTGGAGCCAGCTGGAGCTGGCTCTGCCAGGCATGGAAGAAACTTCCAGCAGCTTCTTACAGAGGCCATCCCTGCTCCCCAAACATGGCCACACAAACTCTACACGTCCACCCCCGCTTTGGGTTAGAATTTAGCCTTTTCCGACAAGCAGGACTTTATTGGCTGCAATTCACTCCCCCAGGAGCCTCAGAAGAGCCATTCCCAGGAGCTGAGCCCTCAGAGTTCCCCACACAGGATTCCGTGCCTGTTATTCCCACCAAACAATCCCAACTCCAAGCTGGGAGGAGACACTGTCCCAACTCCAGGCTCAGAGGAGACATAATCCCAGCTCCAGGCTGAAAGGAGACACAATCCCAACTCCAGGCTCAAAGCAGACCCATTCCCATCTCCAGGCTCAAAGCAGACCCATTCCCATCTCCAGGCTCCAGGCTCAAAGCAGATCCATTCCCAGCTCCAGGCTCGAAGGAGATGTCTCTTCCATGCATTCCCACAAGAGTTTTTCAAGATCATTTTTTACCCCCACAGGAGGTCTCAGATAGATGAAAAGTGGTCCTGATGGATGAAATCCCCTCTTTGTCTCCAACCTCTCTGGAAAAGAGGATTATTCTGATGAAATGAATCAAAAGATCAGCCTGACACAAAGAATAAAATCTGTGCTGGATAAAATCCAGCATGGGAAAGCTGGGAATCTTCAGGCAGTACCTGAGAAAGGAGTGGTGAGAGAGAGTGGCAATACTGCAAATGAAATTGAAAACCATTAATTATTGCATTTTTCCCCCAGTTTATCCCAATGCCAGTGCTTTATGGGGTCTTTCTGTACATGGGAGTCTCGTCACTCCGAGGAATCCAGGTACGGCTGCTCCGGGGAATTTCCTCTCCCTGAAGGCCTTGGGATGGGAGAAAATGTCTTTGAGAGGAGGAAATTCAAGTGGTTTTCGTCAGGGACTGATGGGTGGAGGCTCCGGAAGTTTTTAGGGCTTGGAGGGCCAGTTCAGCACTGGGAAGGCCAGTTCAACACTGGGAGGACCCAGTTTAGTGGTGGGACAACCCAGTTCAGTGCTGGGAGAACCCAGTTCAGCGCTGGGAGGGGCAATTCAACACTGGGAGGGGCAGTTCAGTGCTCTCTGTTTCAGGTTTTAGGACAGGGTGGTGTTTGGTGATGGGAATTGGCAGAATTCAGTGTGAAGGGAAGGAAATTCCACCGGTGGGAATCCTCGCTGTGGGATTCCCTGGGCCAAGAGATGCTGACCAGAGAAAATCCTGGAATAATTCAGAATGTGGTGGGCAAAGCCAGGTGGTTTTTGGATGGAGCAAAGGGAAAGCAGGTGCTGCTCCCAGGAGGAACAGAAGGAGATCCTGGGTTTCTCCTTGCTCCCAAAATCTCCACATCTCAGCAGCTGCAGGAGCTGTGGCAGTGCTCCCTTTTCCCTGCAGTTCTTCGACCGCCTGAAGCTGTTCTGGATGCCGGCCAAGCACCAGCCCGACTTCATCTACCTGCGCCACGTGCCCCTGCGCAAGGTGCACCTCTTCACCCTCATCCAGCTGCTCTGCCTCGTGCTGCTCTGGGCCATCAAAGCTTCCCGCGCTGCCATCATCTTCCCCATGATGGTGAGAGACTGCGTTCCAGTGTTCCCAGTCTTCCCAGTGTTCCCGGTATTCCCAGTGCTCCCAGTATCCCAGGTGTTCCCAGTATTCCCAGTGTTCCCAGTATTCCCAGTGTTCCCGGTATTCCCAGTGCTCCCAGTATTCCAGGTGTTCCCAGTATCCCCAGTGTTCCCAGTATTCCAGGTGTTCCCAGTATCCCCAGTGTTCCCAGTGTTCTCGGTGTTCTCAGTATTCCCGGTGCTCCCAGTGTTCCCAATGTTCCCAATATCCCCAGTGTTCCCGGTGTTCCCAGTATTCCCAGTGTTCCCGGTGTTCCCAGTGCTCCCAGTGTTCCCGGTGTTCCCAGTATTCCCAGTGCTCCCAGTATCCCCAGTGTTCCCAGTGTTCCCGGTGTTCCTGATGTTACAGGTGTTCCCAGTGTTCCCAATGTTCCCGGTGTTCCTGATGTTACTGGTGTTACCAGTGTTCTCAGTGTTCCCGGTATTCCTGGTATTCCCAGTGCTCCCAGTATCCCAGGTGTTCCCAGTATTCCCAGTGTTCCCAGTATTCCCAGTGCTCCCAGTATTCCCAGTGTTCCCAGTGCTCCCAGTGTTCCCGGTGTTCCCAGTATTCCCAGTGCTCCGAGTATTCCCAGTCTTCCCAGTGTTCCCAGTATCCCCAGTGTTCCCAGTGTTCCCAATATCCCCAGTGCTCCCAGTGCTCCCAATATCCCCAGTGTTCCCAGTATCCCCAGTGTTCCCAGTATTCCCGGCTGTCTGGGTTTGAAAAGCCAGGCGTGTGCTGAGGAAGGCAGGAGCCTCCCCTGAAATGGAAAATGTAAAGCCCCTCCCTCTGAATTGTTACAAAATTGAAATTAAGGGCCTCTCAGGCAAAGAAACAGAAGATAATTAATAATTAATGGTCCATTAACAGAAGAGATCTCCTGCAAGGAGGATTGGTTGTGGAAGAGACAAAGAAAACTGTCCAATGAACAGCAAATAACTGCCCCACTTCTGACAGATCCAAATGGAATACACACTTACCTTGCAATCCAGGACGCTGGTGTTCCCAGTATTCCCAGTATTCCCAGTGTTACCAGTATTCCTGGTGCTCCCGGCGCCCCTCACTGCTGCCGGTGCTCTCAGCCCTAGAGGGATGGGAAGCACCATCTCCAGCCTCACCCATCTTCCCTTTCCTTCCTGAAGGTTTTGGCTCTCGTTTTTGTCCGGAAAGTGATGGATTTCTGCTTCTCCAAGCGGGAGCTCAGCTTCCTGGATGACCTCATGCCAGAAAGCAAGAAGAAGAAGTTGGATGATGCCAAAAATGAAGCCAAAGAAGAGGAGGTAACGCCAGGAGCTAGGAATCTCCTCTGGGCTGTAACATTCCCATTCCTGTCACAGCTCATCCTTCGATCATGGAATTGTGGGGCCATGGAATGGCTGGGAATGGGCATTAAAGCCCACCCAATGCCACCCCTGCTGTGGGCAGGGACATCTCCCACTATCCCAGGGTGCTTCAGGCTCATCCAGCCTGGCCTTGGGCACTGCCACGCTGGGAAGGGATGGGGAATCCACAGCTCCTCTGGGCAGCAGCTGTTGGGGAACATCAGAACTGAGTCAAACAGATCTCATAGCTTGGATCCCACATTCTGAACTTTTTCCCCTAAATTCTGAGAGAGTTTCACACTGGAACAGAGACATTATTATCATTTTTAAATGAGCCTTATAATAAAAATAGTTACTATATTTCTGTGAGGGTTTGCTCCCAGCAGTGTCACTAACCCCAAACACACCCACAGGGGAAGGTCTTTACCTGCTGCTAAAGGTGCTGTGGGTCAGAGGAGAGGGCAGCCTGCCAGGTTTTTACTGGAGTTTCATTTTTCCCCTCTTGGATCAAGGAGAGACAACTTGACTCGTCTCTTTTCAGGAGTCCCAGAAAATGATGGAAGCAGCTGCTGCGAATTCTGTTCAGCTGAAGCTGGGCAAGACCAGCAGGGTGGACACCCCAAAGCCCAGCAGTGACAGGTAAAGACCCCCCAGGTCAGGACCCCTCGCAGGATCAGTGGGAAATATCTGGCTCACGTTTCTCCACTTGCAGATTTATCCCCAGTCATCTTAGTGGGAAAATCCCAATTTACTGGCAATTTAGGATGTGATGGCAGAGCTCTGACCTCACACAGTGGCTGCACAATTCCTGTTTTATCCCAAAAGTACATCACCAGTGGCTTTCTGGGGTCTGGAGACCCTCCTGCTCCCACCTGAGAGATCACAGGGGGAAACACCAGCTGTGGGTCTGCAGCTCCGTGCCTTGATTCCCAAAATTCCTCATCCAGCCAAACCATCCTCACCAGCTGAGCTCTGGTTTTCCAGGCCCTCCTGTTCCTCTGGCTGCTGCCAATGCTCCTGGTGGGATCAGACCCATCCTCATGGAAAAATATTCCTTGCAGGGCTGATCCTTCCGAGATCAACATTTCGGACGAGATGTCCAAGACCACGGTGTGGAAGGCTCTGACCATGAACACAGAAACGCTCTGAAGCCGGGAGGAAGGAGGTAAAGGCTCAGCTGTGGCGTGGCCTTGTGGGGACAGCACGTGCCCATGGCCTCCCTGCGCTCTGCCAGTGCTGCTGAGCAAGGGGCACGTTCCTGGGAACAGGCAGCAGGACCATGGCCACCAGCAGCAGGACCATGGCCACCAGCTCCTCTCTGCAGGGAAGTGTGGGAGCCGCACCTGGAATCCTGGGATCAGACTGGGACCCTCCACCCAGAGAGGCTTTGAGGGGATGGGGGCATCTCCAGAGCTGGAGAAGGGCTGGAGCAGCAGGAGGAGGGTCTGGAGAGCTCCTGAGGGAGCTGGAAAGAGCTCAGCTTTTCCTCTTTCCTGGAGAAAAGGGCTCAGGGGGGACCTTGTAGCTCTGCACAGCTCCTGACAGGAGGGGGCAGCTGGGGGGGTTTGGGATCTGCTTCTGGGCAACAGGGACAGGAGGAGAGGGAATGGCCTCAGGTTGACCAGGGAAGGTTCAGGTTGGATACTGGGGAAAATTCCTTCATGGAAATGTTGTCCAAGGCCTGGCACAGCTGCCCAGGGCAGGGATGGAGCCATCATCCCTGGAAGAGTTCCATAAACTTGGGCGTGGCACCTGGGGACATGGCCAGTGGTGAACACGGTGGTTGACAGTTGGATTTGATGATCTCAAACACCTTTTCCAACCTGAAAAATTCCATGGATCTCTGATTCTGGGTCTTCCACTGATGATACCCCCCCTGTTTCCCTCTTTTCCCCCCATCCCCACATTTAGGCGCCTCGACGCTGCTGTCGAGGAGCAGGAAAGTGACTCAGGGATGTGCCAAGGCAGACACGGAGGAGCGGCTCGTTTCCCACCCGAGGGGTCCCATAAAGCCATGCAGAGTTTCCCGTTCCCCGGGCTGCTGCGTCCCGGGGATCCGTGTTGTCCAGCCTCGTGTGTCTTCGTGTGTGTGTTGTGCAGTGGTGGAGGCTCCGCTACCGCTTCCCATCAGTTCTATTTTTTTAATCTCGACTTCCTCCTCTCCTTCCTCTTTCCTTTTATTTTCTTTTTTCTTTTTTTTTTTTTTTTTCTTTTCCAAATATAAACTCTGAATGTACAAAACCATTCCCTGCTGGATCTGGCGCCTTCTCCTTCGTCACAGCTGGGGTTTTGTTCTGGTTTGGGATCCTCCTTTGGATAACTTCTGTCTCTTACTGGTACAAGAGGGATGCTCTCCATGGTGGGGTAGCATTAGGAGCATCTCAGAAACTGGGATGAACCACACCTGAGCACTCAGGATAACACAAAGGAAAAGCTTCCTATGCTCCATTTTCCCATCTTTTTTGAGGGTTGTTGTTGGGCTCTGCCACCAGCCTGAAAGCGGTAAAATCCAGAAATGTCTCTTTTTAGTCAGCTCCAATGACCATAAGGGAAGCTTAAAAATAAAATCGCTGGTGGTGGGAGCAGCCAGGTGAGATGTGGAGCTCTGCACCCCCAGAACCCCCGCCCTTGTTCCTCCCCTTCCCCTCCTGTCCCCTCCCTGGACTCTGGTTTTTCCTTCACCCCGTCCTTGCAAAGCCTCTTTGGAGCTGGCAGGGAAGTGGGAAGTGCCTTTTCCTCCTCCTTTTCCCTGCTGTTTCACAGGGAGAGGCTGGGAAGCAGCAAAGGTCCTGAAGCTCTCCCCACATTCTGGGGGCTTGGGGGGCTCTGCTGTCCCCCTGGGGTGTGTGGTTGAGTCTGGGGGCTGTGGAGCTGAGAAGGGAGAACATTCCAGAGGAAAAGGTGCTCCCACAACCCTTGGGAGGCTTGGAACATGCTCCAGCCTCTTGGAATATGCAGCTGGGACAGGGGCACCACCACTCCTGTTCATCCCACCCATCTGGGAGCATTTTCCTGCATGGAACCACCCCAAAAGGACAATGGCTGGGGAAAAGAAGATGTGGAATTGCTCTGTAAGGATGGAGGTGCCACCTCCCCAGGCAGGGAAAAACTCCATCTGATTTGATGGATGGGGATTTGGGAAGTGGAGTTTCACTCCTGCCAGCCTGGGATGGGCAGTGGCCGAGCAGGAAAAGCTGCCTGGGGCCTTCAGGAAGGAGAGGAGGCAGAAAGATGAAGTAAGTTCTGGAGAAAGGGAAAGTTGGGATCGGTGGGATCCTACGCTTGGACAAGTTTGGTTTTCCTGTTTTCTTTCTCTCTCTGGAAGTAGAGAGGCAGGGCTGGGCTCAATTTCCATCCAGGGGAGGGAAGGAAGGAAGGAAGGAAGGAAGGAAGGAAGGAAGGAAGGAAGCTGGCTTAGTATTTTGGGAGGAGTTGATATTTCCTTGTGCAGGGGAAAACAACACGGAGGGAAAACTTTCCAGAAATGGCTTCTGGAGCTGCTTTAGGGATAAACCCAAAACGTCTTTGGAATGACCCAGAAAGTGAAATCTGACATCAATCCCCTCCCACTTCCCCCTGGACCCTTCCAGACTGTTCCCAGAAAGAAATCCATGGGCATGGGGACGACAAAGGCTGTAAACAGGGAATAACTCAAACAGGGAATAAACGAGGTGCTGACACTTTCTTTGTGTTGTTTTTGTGCTCTCTGTGAAAATTCTGGAGATGTTTCTCTTTCTGAGAGGCGGAAATAATTTTATTTATTTTATCTCAAGGGAGTTGGGGAACACTCTGGGCTGGAAATAAAACCATGGGGGGGAATTTTTAGTTTTTAAAAGTATATTTTATTTTATTTTATTTTATTTTTATTTAGAATTATATTATTCAAAATGAATATATTTTAATTTAAAAATGATTTAATTTTGAAATTATTCTAGTTTTGCATTATTTTTTCTAAATTATTTAATTTTTAAACTACCCTATTTTAAAAGTATTATCTAATTATCATACTTTTTTTTTCAAATTATTTTATCTTTAAATGATTCTATTTTAAAAATATATTTTTTTAAATTATATATTTTAAATTTAATTTAATTTAATTTAATTTAATTTATCTGTGGGAGTAGCTGTGTCACACATGTCCCCTGTGCCAACCCTGGCTGTGCTGGGACTCCAGGAATGCCTTGGAGAGGTGAAATTCCCCATCCAGAGCTGTTGCCTCTGCTGCCTTTCTGGGCTTTTTATTGGCCCACTTGCCCTGTAATTAATTAGAACTAAATTAACTCCAAAGAGGTTCTTTGGATCCAGGTTAAATTGGAATAATTTAACACCAACAAGGGAATTACTGCAAGGTTTTTCCTAAATTTCTTTTGGCCCTGGTCAGTGGGGTCAGGTGGGCACACCCTGGTTATCCCTTTTATCCAAAACTTGAGGAATTGAAGGAAAATGAGGCACCAAGTGGGGAGTCAGGGGCTCAGAATCCATGGGGCCTGTGTGGGATCCCAGTGGGACGCTTGGAAAGGCTGGAGACATCAGGAACCAGCTGCAGGACTGAGCAAAGGTTTTATTGGCATTTAGGGAAAACTGCAGGGAGAAGGAAGGCAGAGAGAAATCCAGGTTGGAGGGATGGCTGATCCATGGGGGCAGATTTCAGGAGGAGCTCCCAGGGACCACGGGCTGGATCGGGGAGCTGGGAATATTTCTGTGGAGCTCCCAGGGACCACGGGCTGAGTCTGGGAGCTGGGAATATTTCTGTGGAGCTCCCAGGGACCATGGGCTGGGTCTGGGAGATGGGAATCCTTCCCCTGGAGCTCCCAGGCACCATGGGCTGGGTCCAGGAGCTGGGAATCCTTCCCTTGGAGTTCCCAGGAACCACGGGCTGGGTCTGGGAGCTGTGGGTGATGGGTGAATCCTTCCATGGAGCTCCCGATCCCAGCAGGCGAGGAGAGGCCCAACCTTCCCGCGTGGATGTGGCTGGAAAGCTGCTGCCTGGATTTGCTGTTAATTGTACCTTAAAAACAAACCCCAAAGAGATTCAGAGGATGGGAACTCCTGCTAAAATCAGAGCTGGGAAAGGGCAGGGAGGGTTCCCTCGCTCAGGGAGGAGCTGCCCCTTGGGAATGGCTGGAACAGAAATGCCGGTGATCCCAGGAGGGTAAGGCTGGAGTGAGGAGGAAACAGCCCCTTCCCATCCCATAATTCCAATCCCACCACAAATGCCTCCATTTTCCTGACCTTATTACAAGAGACCAGAGGATCCCCAGGAGCTGTGGGGCATCAGGAAAAGGGAGTCCAACCCTGCCTTGGCACCAGATCCACAGATTTCATGGAATCACAGAATGGTTGGGGTTGGGAGGGACCTCAAAGCTCATCCCACCCCACCCGTTGCCATGGGAGAACACCTCCCACTATCCCACGCTGCTCCAACCTGACCCTGGACACTTGGAGGGATGGGGCAGCCACAGCAGCTCTGAGAAATCCATTCCAGGACTTCCCCAACCTCACAGGGAGGAATTCCTTCCCAATCTCCCATCCATCCCTCTGCAGTGGGAGCCATTCCCTGTGTCCTGGCACTGCTCCAGGTCCCTCTCCAGCTCTCCATCAGGATCAGGGTGGTGGGTGGTTGTTTCCCAGCACAATCCCACCCCTCTCCCTCCTCCTGGCACCTCTTTGTGTTGATGAGCCAGTGCACGAAGTCCTTGGCCTTCATCCTGTCCAGGTACCGCGTGAAGTCGCTCGTGAAGGTCCCCTCCGAGTGTCGCTTGATGTGGGACAGGAAGCTCTGGGAGTTCTGGGGTCCAAACAACTTCCATCTGCTCGGGGTGGGAGGAGAAGGGAGGAAAATGGGGTTTAATGGTCACCCCAGCAGCATCCTCCCCCAGGGCATGCCCAGGGCAGGGCTGTGCCCTCCAAACCCTGTCCCTGTGAGGATCATCCCCCAGAAAAGATGGAATAGGGCAGAGGAATAAATCTGGATTACTGCATATGATTCCTACAAATCAAAAATAATTCTTGTTTCAGTTTCTGGAGGTTTGCCAAGCCTGGCCTGGATTTCTTGGCATCCAGTAAATACACCCAGTGTCCTGTCCCAAATCATCCCCCTCTGTCCTGCTTGGTGGATCCCAACCTCCACCCTCATCCCTACTGCCCACATCAGAGCAGGAACGTGGGGCTGCTCCGAGGTTTGGATCATCCTCTACAGCTCCAGGGTGAATTTGGGATTCACCACAGAGGATTCCCAAAAGACTTTGTGCCATTGGATGTGAATGGGGCTCAGCCCCAGCCTGGCTGGCCTGGGGCAGGTTGTCTCTGCTGTGACCCAGGCAGGAAATCCCGGGATTCCCTACAGGGAATGTCCCTGCCTGGGCTGTGGGGAGCCAGGAGGGAGTTTGTTTGGATCCATACAAAATAAATAGGAACACTGGAACAGGGAGAGCTGGGACAGCCACCAGGAGTGGAGAGGGATAAGCTGCTCCCACAGCCCTGCTCCACCCAGCCGAGGCACCAAGTGGGGAGTCAGGGGCTCAGAATCCATGGGGCCTGTGTGGGATCCCAGTGGGACGCTTGGAAAGGCTGGAGACATCAGGAACCAGCTGCAGGACTGAGCAAAGGTTTTATTGGCATTTAGGGAAAACTGCAGGGAGAAGGAAGGCAGAGAGAAATCCAGGTTGGAGGGATGGCTGATCCATGGGGGCAGATTTCAGGAGGAGCTCCCAGGGACCACGGGCTGGGTCGGGGAGCTGGGAATCCTTCTGTGGAGCTCCCAGGGACCACAGGGTGGGTCTGGGAGCTGGGAATCCTTCTGTGGAGCTCCCAGGGACCACGGGGTGGGTCTGGGTGCTGGGAATCCTTCTGTGGAGCTCCCAGGGACCACGGGGTGGGTCTGGGAGCTGGGAATTATTCTGTGGAGCTCCCAGGGACCACGGGGTGGGTCTGGGTGCTGGGAATCCTTCCCTTGGAGCTCCCAAGAACCATGGGCTGGGTCTGGGAGCTGTGGGTGATGGGTGAATCCTTCCCTTGGAGCTCCCAGGCACCATGGGCTGGCTCTGGGAGCTGCAGGTGATGGGTGAATCCTTCCATGGAGCTCCCAGGGACCACGGGCTGGGTCTGGGAGCTGTGGGTGATGGGTGAATCCTTCCATGGAGCTCCCGATCCCAGCAGGCGAGGAGAGGCCCAACCTTCCCGCGTGGATGTGGCTGGAAAGCTGCTGCCTGGATTTGCTGTTAATTGTACCTTAAAAACAAACCCCAAAGAGATTCAGAGGATGGGAACTCCTGCTAAAATCAGAGCTGGGAAAGGGCAGGGAGGGTTCCCTCGCTCAGGGAGGAGCTGCCCCTTGGGAATGGCTGGAACAGAAATGCCGGTGATCCCAGGAGGGTAAGGCTGGAGTGAGGAGGAAACAGCCCCTTCCCATCCCATAATTCCAATCCCACCACAAATGCCTCCATTTTCCTGACCTTATTACAAGAGACCAGAGGATCCCCAGGAGCTGTGGGGCATCAGGAAAAGGGAGTCCAACCCTGCCTTGGCACCAGATCCACAGATTTCATGGAATCACAGAATGGTTGGGGTTGGGAGGGACCTCAAAGCTCATCCCACCCCACCCGTTGCCATGGGAGAACACCTCCCACTATCCCACGCTGCTCCAACCTGACCCTGGACACTTGGAGGGATGGGGCAGCCACAGCAGCTCTGAGAAATCCATTCCAGGACTTCCCCAACCTCACAGGGAGGAATTCCTTCCCAATCTCCCATCCATCCCTCTGCAGTGGGAGCCATTCCCTGTGTCCTGGCACTGCTCCAGGTCCCTCTCCAGCTCTCCATCAGGATCAGGACTGGGGTGGTGGGTGGTTGTTTCCCAGCACAATCCCACCCCTCTCCCTCCTCCTGGCACCTCTTTGTGTTGATGAGCCAGTGCACGAAGTCCTTGGCCTTCATCCTGTCCAGGTACCGCGTGAAGTCGCTCGTGAAGGTCCCCTCCGAGTGTCGCTTGATGTGGGACAGGAAGCTCTGGGAGTTCTGGGGTCCAAACAACTTCCATCTGCTCGGGGTGGGAGGAGAAGGGAGGAAAATGGGGTTTAATGGTCACCCCAGCAGCATCCTCCCCCAGGGCATGCCCAG
Organism: Pyrgilauda ruficollis; assembly: GCF_017590135.1. Taxonomy (NCBI): domain Eukaryota; kingdom Metazoa; phylum Chordata; class Aves; order Passeriformes; family Passeridae; genus Pyrgilauda; species Pyrgilauda ruficollis. The sequence continues at coordinate 55,652 of NW_024523800.1, forward strand.
GGCAGGGCTGTGCCCTCCAAACCCTGTCCCTGTGAGGATCATCCCCCAGAAAAGATGGAATAGGGCAGAGGAATAAATCTGGATTACTGCATATGATTCCTACAAATCAAAAATAATTCTTGTTTCAGTTTCTGGAGGTTTGCCAAGCCTGGCCTGGATTTCTTGGCATCCAGTAAATACACCCAGTGTCCTGTCCCAAATCATCCCCCTCTGTCCTGCTTGGTGGATCCCAACCTCCACCCTGGTCCCTGCTGCCCACATCAGAGCAGGAACGTGGGGCTGCTCCGAGGTTTGGATCATCCTCTACAGCTCCAGGGTGAATTTGGGATTCACCACAGAGGATTCCCAAAAGACTTTGTGCCATTGGATGTGAATGGGGCTCAGCCCCAGCCTGGCTGGCCTGGGGCAGGTTGTCTCTGCTGTGACCCAGGCAGGAAATCCTGGGATTCCCTACAGGGAATGTCCCTGCCTGGGCTGTGGGGAGCCAGGAGGGAGTTTCTTTGGATCCATACAAAATAAATAGGAACACTGGAACAGGGAGAGCTGGGACAGCCACCAGGAGTGGAGAGGGATAAGCTGCTCCCACAGCCCTGCTCCACCCAGCCCCCGTACCTGGACGGCTCCTCCAGGTCCTTGGGAGCCACCTGCCCTCCGGCCGGGATGAGCACGGCGAGCAGCAGCCCGGACAGGTACAGCCACCGCACCATCTGAGCTCCTGGGGAGGCAGAAATCCAGGGAATTCCCTGGCTGCAATTGCCACCGAGCCCCCACGCCCTGCAGGAAGCCCTGGCAGCACAGCCCGGGACTGCTCCACGTGGGACAGCCCCTTCCCGGGGTGGGGGCAGCATTGGGGTGACAAACCCATCCTCACCCTTCCCTGCGGGCACACGGCATGCAGAACGGCACCCAACAATAAAGCTGCAATGAGCTTTATCCCAAACCTCCCTTTTCTGTCTGGGGGTGACATTTCTGTCCTGGAATTATCACCGCAGTGCTGGAGAACTTTCCCACTGCTTGGAAAAGCACCTTCCAGATGAGCAGGTTTATTCGTATTTTACATTCCTTATTTTTGCCAGACACCTCAGAAATTCTGCAAGAATAAAATGCCACCTCCCACCCTTTATTTGCCAAAACTCAGGCTTCTGTTGCCCATCACCAAATGCTTTCTTCACCCGGTTAGATTGGAGTTTGGGAGAACGGAGGGAGGAAGAAGCACCTACCTTGGGGATTGAGCTGCTCCCTCCACACCAGATCCGATTTTCCTCCTTCGAGCCGGTTCTGGCTGAACTCTTCTCTTCTCTGGTGCTTTTAAGCTCATCTGGAAGATGCCCAGAGCTGACAGGTGGGTCACAGGTATCCTGCTTTTCCTCGGATGGGTCACTGTGAATCATTATAGCTTTTCTGGACTGGGGCTGCTGCAGACAATATTGTTACTGGTGGATTTTCCAACTGACGCCTTCAATGAAGTGTTTTTCTTTTTTTTTTTTAATTGTTGTTGCTGTTTTTCTTATATTTGCTTTCCACCTCCCCGCCCCACTTTTTGGACCAAAACAGTGACCTGTGGGTTTCCTCCTCTCAGGTGAGGTGGCCTCTTGCTGGCACAGCGTGTCCTGCACAGATTCCTCTGCCCACGGGCTCCCCTTTCCAGCACCTTCACTGGAGAGAAGAAACAAGAAGGAAAAAAGAGCAAAGGCATAAACCAATGATTTGTGTCTCCAATCACTTCCTGCCGTGTGAAATTCCTGCTGCAGCTCCTCAGCCAGGCAGATCCCACTTGTGATCCCAGCCTGGTGTGGCTCCCTGAGTCCAGACCTGAAACTGGGGATGTTCCCTGTGATTTATGGGATTTGGGGGTGAAAGGAGGCCCCATGAGGGGCTGCAGCTCTGGATCCCTGTGAGACATCCAAGCTCAGTCCAGGAGCCCTGGGAACACCTGGAACTCACTGGTTCAGAATTTTCCAGGGTGTCCCATAGGAACTGGGCTCGTTTGTTTCAAATCCTTGAATCCAGCCAAGGAAAAAGGAAAAAAAGAGAAGAGGAAAACTGAGGGCAACCCTAAAGAGCTGGATCTGGGCCTGGAGGAGGGTGGGGGCTCCCAGGTAGGCCCAGGGCAGAGCCCTCCGCTCCCTGAAGAGCTTCTCCCCACCTGGGGGGCAGGTGGGCTCCTGGAGGCTCCCCATTCCCAGTGTGGATGGCAGGAGCTGTTTCCAGGGCAGGTTTGAGATCTCTGGGGAGTTTCCATGAAAGAAGAATGTCCAAGGTTTGGTGTTTGGGGGTCTGAATGTGCCTTTTCTCCCAGGCAGAGGGAGACAAGAGCCAGTCCTGGGGAGTTGGGCCTCGTCTCTCCTACCTGGAGAGAAGGGGACTCCAGGCCCAGATTTCTCTTTTTTTCTCTCTTTCTCCAGAGTTTTCTGTGCTCTCCCCCCAGGACCTTTCTGCTCGTGCCTGGGTAATTATTGTCATTCCACCACGGAGAGCTCTGTAATTACTGCCACTGTCAAAATAAGGTCGGTGTTTGGGGGACACTCATCCTGAGGAGCCTTTAATGAGGGCCGCTCACGGCCTTTGGAGGAAGCCTGACATCACCCGAGGGAGGGGGACATTAATTAGCTGAATCTCGGGAGGAGAGGGCCAGCTCTCCTGCCCGTCACTCGGGTGGGATGTTTGTTATTAATGCCACCAAATTAGCTCACGATGTCACTGTTTGCAATGTCCCCCGGCCCAGCAGGCCACGGTGCTGCCTGCGGAGGTGGCAGCTCAGGGAGGGGAGATTCAGCTCAGCCGATGCTCCCTGTGAGGCTCCTTGGTTTTCTCACCATGGCTCCCAGTGCTGGAGTGGCCTCAGGAAATGTCCCATGGGGATCACAGCCCCCCGTGATTTTCTGCAGCCCTTTGGGACGTGGCGCTTTCCCATTCCAAGCAAACCCAGTCATGCTCCCTTTCCCAGCTGGATGGAGTTGCCGGTGGCTCTCCCGGGCTGGAGGAGCCCAACAGGCAGGATCCTGAGCTTTGGGATCTTGCAGAGCTGAATTCATCCCGGTTCGGGACTTTGAGAGGTTTTTATGGACACCAGGTGGCAGCGTTTGTCCGTCTGTCCTTCCCTGCCTATCCTTCCTCTGCCCGTCCTTCCTCCCCTGCCCTTCATCGTCCTCCCTTCTCCGAGGCTCCCAGAACTCCAGTCCTGCCCCTCCAAGGATCGTGGCGATTCCCTCATTTTGGGGGTTGGGAGGCCCCAAGCTGGGGGTGCTGTCGGTGACCTCACAGTGACATCACAGCTGAATTGGGACGGTTTGGAGTCAAACTCTGGCTCTGGGAGCACCCCTGGAGAAGCAGCTTTGAGGCTACTGGAGCATCCTCTTCTGATGGAACAGGGACCAAAAAAGCTGATGAGGGAAAACTCCTGGAGCATGTCCAGACTCCATGTCCATCAGCTCTGGAGAAGTTCATCCATTCCCCATCCAGCCCTTTTCCTGTTTTTCCCCAGGAGCTCCCATGAAGATGAGCTGATCTCCAGGAGTGGGGAGAGGCAGGAGGAGCCAAGGCTGCTCTCATGGGGGTGGTGGGACATGGCCCTGCTGGGACTGTCTAAAATCAGGCTGGAAACATGATGAGCTTGTTATGGAAGCACAGATGATTTGGGTTAGAAGGGACCTTAAATCCAGTTCCACATCCCTACCACGGGCAGGGAAGTTTATGTTTAAACCTGCTCTTAAATTTAACCCAGATTGCTTCAGTGAGGTCAAAGAGGGGATGTTTCATTTTGAGGGGATTTACAGCTAACAGGGAAGAATAAAGGATTTGGCTTCCTCTTGGTTCCTCTGAGAGGCCTTTGCTCCCCACAGAGCCCAGCCCAGGCTCTAACCAGGGCAGGGACTGGAGAAGGTCCCCAGCTGTCCCCCAGCTGTGGTTCCAAGCCCAGGCCCTGGAAATCAGCACTTTTCACTCCCATTTTCCTCTTGAAGGAGTTTGTGGCCTCCTCCTCCCCACCACAGCTGGAGGTGCCAGAGTGGCCAAGGCAAAACTGGCAAAGAAAAACCTCCTTGGGTCACTGGTTCCACCTGGAGCCTCCCCTGTGACGCTGAGTGCCTGGGCTTGGTCTCAGCATTTTTTGGGCTGGTTTTTTCTGTTTTGCTTTGCAGGCGTTGAAGAGCCAAGGGAGGGGCCATTGCAGAGCGAAACTCTGTGTTCTCACCAGGTACTTTCGCAGCTCTGAAGCTGGGGATTATTTCCTCTCCCCTTTGTGCCTGGTTTTTGGCAGGAAACATCTTGGAGTTGATGTCCCACAGGCTTGGTGCTAGGGAGGAGCAGTGGGGTGGGAAGCTGAGCTGGTGCCAAGAGTGGGACCTGATGGGTTGAGCTGTGAGAAGTCAAAAATTGGGCCCTTCCCAAAACCCAGCTCAGTCTGATCCCTGTGGTGGATCCCCATTTCTGATGGATTTATGACTCTTCTCACATTGCTGGTGACAAACTGGGTGAGGTCCCTCTTGTCCCCAGCTGCCAGCACTCTTCCGTCCCCAGGCACCTTCCCTGAGCTCTCAATGTCCATGATCCCTGGGCACTGGACACGGACACGGAGCCACGGGGGGCCAAGGACAGGCTTTGCCCATGGGAAACTTGGACGTGAGCCTGGAGAGTGGAAGTGGTTTCATCAGTGGGGGTTGGAGCAGAAACCAGTTTGAGCCCATTGTTGGGCTGGGAAATGGGTGGGAAAATGGGATTTGCAGGTGAAACTCTTTGGGGTCGAGCATGGGGCTCTCACCCCTGGGATCTGGACACCTCTGGTGGGTCCCCAGCCATGGTGACACCTCTGGTGATGTCCCTGCTCCTCCTCATCACTGGGAGCTGGTCTTTGGGGTCACCTGGAGGTCAGGCTGGAGGCTCAGTCCTCTCACCTGGGTGAACTTGTGCACTTCACCTCTTCTGGCTGAACCCCAGCCTTGGTGGGTGGAGCAGGGCATGGGTCACACCTGGCTGAGCCCATGCTGCCTAAAACACCTGGGGTCCAAGCCCTGCATGGTCTCCAGCCCTGGCCCTCCTTGGTGGTTTCTCCTGCTTTCTGGAGCTCCTCGGTGACCCCTGTTTCTCCCTGGCTGGGTTCTCTGGTTCCTCCTGGGTGGTCCCTCCTGCTCCTTCACTCTCCGTGTGCTCCCAGCACGATTCCCTACAGTTAAAGGTGGCTTCCATTTCCTTTATGGAGGAAAGACTTTTTTGGGTACTATCAGATGTTTTTGGGGAACCCTTGGGTGCTCTGAGCAGCCTCAGGCCCTCAAGGCCCAGCACCAGTGATTGCTGGTTCATACTGGGACCCCACAGGAGCTGAACTGGGCAGCTCTGGGCATCACCAGCTCTTAGCACTGGTTTTGGCAGGCTGTGGGGAGGTTTTGGGTGGCTGTGGGACGGTTTGGAGAGGCTGTGGGATAGTTTGGGTGACTGTAGATGGTTTGGGAAACACGTTTTTGTGAGGTTATGGGATGGTTTTGGGTGGGTGAAGGAGGGTTTGGGAGGATGTGCGGTGGTTTTGGGTGGCTGTGGATGGTTTGGGGAGGAAGTAGAATATTTTTGGGTGGCTGTGGGATGGTTTTGGGAGTGTGTGGGATGGTTTTGGGTGGCTGAGGGATGTTTTTGGGAGGTTATGGGATGGTTTTGGGTTGCTGAGGGATACTTTGGGAAGGCTGTGGAATGTTTTTGGGTGGCTGTGGGATGGTTTGGGAAGCTGTAAGATGTTTTTGGGAGGTTGTGGAATGTTTTTGGGTGGCTGTGGAATAGTTTGGGTGACTGTGGATGGTTTGGGAAACAGAGGTTTTTGGGAGGTTATGGGATGGTTTTGGGTGGCTGAGGGATGGTTTGGGAAGCTGTGGGATGGTTTTGACCCAGCACCTCAGTGGTTACACACCTGCAGCCTCACAACGGCTGAACTTGGGGCAGGGTGGGGTTAATTTCCCCTCTTTATTTGAGACAGAGGCAGATGGTAGTTAATGGTTTATCTTGCTAAAGGTTTATTTCTGCTAAATGTCCCTCTGGCTTTGAATGTGGAAAAACATCAGGGTTTTGTTTCCCTGTCTGTTCTTCCTGCCCATAATTCTATGGAAATCTTAGACACCCTCCCGAGGCAACTTCCCCTAGTGCAGGAGCCAAAAACCTTCAGTGGAGTCTGGAGCCAATGTGGCCAAGGTTTTAATTCCCCCCTCTTGCAGGCTTAGGGATGATTAAAGAACCCAAATACTCCTAGCTCTGAAAAAAAACCACATGAGAGCTCTTTTTTTTGGCTGTTTGCAGTGCTTTTAGTCGGGCATCAATCACCAGTAACGGCTGATGAAACCTGATGGGGCCATAAATCTGCCCTGCTTTGAATTCAAATGCAGCAATTAATCCCGGGGGGTGTGGCTGCAATTAGATGACAAATTGTGCCTCCAGATTCACTTGCCTGCTTGGACAGAAGCCGCCCGTGTTTGCTCAGCCGCCGAGGCTTGGCTGCAGCTTCTGCTCTTCCCCGGGGACAGGAACGAGCCCCGGGAGCTGCAGCTGCACAGTGAGGACCCTTCGGCCTCGGCTCCTTCCCCTGGAGCTGGGAAGTTTGGCTCTCTGCTGCCTTGGATTGTCTGAGTCCTCCTTTTCCCAAGGTCGTAGAAATCATCCAGGCTGGGAGAAAACCTCCAAGAGCATCAGCAGCATTAACCCAGGTCCCCAAGGGCCGCATTCCCGTGGGTTTTGGACACTTCCAGGCGTGATGACTCCACTGCTACCCTGGTGCCAGGGCTGGACAACCTTCCAGTGAGGAAATTTCCCAACCTAGACTTCCCCAGGCTCTTTATTCTTGTCCCTGTTCCCTAGAGCAGAGCCTGAGCTGCCCTGGCTGTCCCCTCCTGTCCAGGAGTTGTGCAGAGCCACAGGGTCCCCCCGAGCCTCCTCTTCTCCAGGCTGAGCCTCCCAGGTCCCTCAGGAGTTCTCCAGAACCTTCCCTGCTGCTCCAGCCCTTCCCCAGCTCCATTACTGGCTCTAGGCTCACTCCAACCCCTTGGGGTCTTTCTTCTGGCCCCAGCCTCAGCCCAGGTTTCAGATCTGGGCTGAATTTGCCCAGGGTGCAGGATTTATCCTGACCATCCTCAGAGGTTGGGCAGGAGGATTTGGGACCCCCGGCTGGGGCAGGAGCTGCCTCCACCTGAGACACCCCCGGCAGTGCCTGATTTGGCCCCTTTGGGCTGGGTTTGAGACTAGAACTGGTCCTAGACAGCATCGGCTGAAGGTGCCCAGGGCTGGATTTGCCGCTGGATCTCTCTCCTGCAGATGCCGGCACTGCGGGATGGCTCCTCCAGGGATGGTCTGGGGTCCTGCCCGGGGTGGGGGGCCTTCCCTGGCCTGGGAAGGCTCTGGGTAACACACCCAGACCTTGTCCTGCTGCAAAGCCTGGGGCTCAGTCAGGGTGGTTGCTCACGGCAGGGAGTTCTCAGGTACCCCCCTGTTTCCATGCAAAGAAAGGAGCATTTGGAGGTTGGATGGTGCAGCAGGGATGAGCAAACCCCAGCACAGCTCTGCTGCTGCAGAGAGAGCCCAGCTCTGCCGAGCCCGGCTCTGCAGCTGAGCTCAAAATCCAAACACAAAGTGGCAAAAATCCAGGGCAAAGCCGTGGAGATGCAAGGCCTGATGTCAGCAGTGGGATAAGGTTGTGTTTGCACACCCAACACGCTTTTATCCACTGATTAACTGTTCCTACAGGGCTCCTTTGCGAAACACACCAGCGGTTTCTGTTCCAAGAGATAAGAAAACAAGCTGGGTTTTATATCCCTTCATCACCCATGAGGGTGATAACAGGTTTCAGAATTCCTGTGGACTCTGATCTCCAAATGGGGGGCTCCCTGTGAGGAAACAATTGGCTGTTGGGATAAGTAGCTTAAAAAATAAGGAATTAAGAAAAAAAAGAATGGAGAAAGGGCTCATTTCTCATTTTTGGCTGCATGGCAGGGAACCAACTGCCCTGTCCCCAGAGAAACCAGCTTCTGGAAAGGAGGGAAAAATCCCCGCTGGTAAAAGCTGAAAGATTTGTTGGGGAAGAGGAATTGATTTATTTTTTTTCTTTCTGACATTTTAGAAAAGGCTGATTGTGCCGGACATTTAAGTTTGTTTTCATCCCCATTTTTAATCCTGGCTGCACAAGAGGGCTTTATCCCAACCTGCAGCTGCACCTTGCTCTTGGGCACAGGAGCTCCCTTGGCCTTTGCCAAGCAGGATTAATGTCAAGTGGCAGAGCCGGGCCCGGATCCTGGAGGCCTCGTGCCAGGGGATTAATTTGGTTTATTTTGCTGGTTTGTGGTGATTTTTCAGGGGTTGTTTCTGCCATGGATCAGGTCCCAGTTCTCCTGAGTGGTTCTGTGCATGGAGAGGACCCTCGAGGTCTTGTCCTCCTTTTCCTGCACATCCTGGGGCTGGATGGAGGCACCGCGTTTGCAGAGCTCTTGTTTTGGTGGAACCCAGCCCAAAACCTGGCTGGAGGAGCTGGGGCAACTCCGACACCTCACCCCAGGCTGTGGTTTAAAAAGCTGAGTTTAATCCCTTCCTTGCCTGCTGGGTTCTTGCTTTCTCCAGCCTGGAAAACCCTCTCAGCTCCAGCTGACCTTTCCCAACAAAGCCCCTTTGTTAGGCCAAGCTCAGGCCTGCAGGGCGCCTTTATCTTCCCTTCTTATTACTCTTGATTTTTATTGATGCCATCACCAGCAGCCCTCAGAGGAGCCGCCTGGACTTTGTTTGGAGGGTGATTAAGAACAAACAGATCCTGGAAAGCCGAGGCAAAACCTTGAGCAAGAGGAAACTTGGCAGCGGGAAGAGCGCGGCGGCAGCAGCGTGAGCGGAGTCCCCAGACACCAGGGAGGAACCTCCATGTCCGTGGGGTGCTGAGGCTGAGCTTTGGGAAGGGTGGGTGGAAACAACAGAGGGGTTTTCCCTCAGCTGGGGCTGTTTTGGGGAGGGTTTTCCTGCCACCTCTCCTTTCCCCACCGGCAATCCCAGCAGAGGGCAGCAGGAGATGGCCTCGGCACCCTTCGCTGTCCCAGGGGCGCTGCTCCAGAGCACGCAGGGCAGGGGGACACCTGTCCCCTCCTGGTTCCCACCCTGGGACATCTGCTAAAAACTCCCAGCTGTTCTGGCTTGAAAAAGGTGATTTTGGGGCTGAAGGAGTTGGAATGTATTAGAGTTGAGTTGGGACTTATTAAAAACTAAGTTGGGACTCATTAAAGCTGTTGGAATTTATTAAAGAGGCATTTTTTGGGCTGTAGGAGTTGGGACTTATTAAAGTTTGGAATTATTAAAGAGGTATTGGGGGCTGTGGGAGGTGTTTAGTGGGAACAGAAGCACCTTTGGGTCTCTTCTTGCCCTCCCTGCTCTCTGGACATCTCCGGCCCTTCGCCTCCTCAATGTCCTGGGTGTTTGTTGGGCAGCTCTCACCTTTCCATGAGTGACGGTGCTGCCATGCACACACTGGGGTCTTGGTGCACTGTGGGGACCAGGCAGGGCACTGGTGGCACTGGCAGCACCGGGGGGTGCCCAGCCTGACTCCCAAATCCCCGTGAACTGAGCCAGGGAGCCAAACACAAATTCCAGGAGGTGCTGCTCAGGCAGAGGCCGCGCTCCTGGCCGGAGTGACAACAGGAAGGGTGGCTGTTGTCCCTTGGTGGCCTGGGAGCTGTTTCCTGGCTCCTAACGAGGGATCTCATGGCACAACAGGCTGGGCAGAGGCTGAGTAGGAGGAGGAAGGCTCTGGAGGAGGTGGGTGCTGGCACAGCCTGTGCTGTGACTAATGCCAACACCCAGGCCGGGCTCTCCTCCTGGGGCACAGCTCCCTCCTCTCCAGCGACATTTCAACCCTGGAAATGCTCTGGAAATGCTCTGGAAATGTCAGTATTTGCAGGAATAAAGTTTCCTGGTGTGGAGCCTTGAGCTCTGCTCTGGGTTCTTTGTTCTGTGTTCTTTATTCTGAGTTCCGGGTTCTGTTCTGTATTCTGGGTTCTGTTCTGTGTTCTCAGTTCTCTCCTCTGGCTCAGCTCCTTCGTGGTGCTCCTGAGCTGCTCTCTGCTTGCTCAGGGCTCTCCAGAGCAGCCCTGGAATTCCTCCTGCAGCAGGGAGCTGCTCCCTGGGCTGCTGGGATTTCCCAGCTGGGATTCAAGCCCCTCTGTGATCCTTTTCTCCTCCTCTGGGATTTCCTGTGTTGTTTTCTCCTCATCTTCCCAGTGAGCTGGGTGAAACCAGGCTCTGCTCTCCAGGACCTGAGGATTCAAACAAAGCATTCAGGGATGCAAAATAGTTGGAGCTGGGAGCAGGGTGGAAGGGATGTGTCCCAGATGTGGAGCTCTGTCCCTGCTGCCTCTTGGACTGAGCTGGGCCTCACCCTCTGCAAGGAGCAGAAACAAAGAAGCTCCTGCATCCCACAGAAAAATCCTTAACTGGGCAATTTCCACTGAATTTTGCTTTTTCTCATGGCCCTGGTTCCTTCCCCTGTCCAGAAAACTTGGGGTTCAGGGAACTTAAATTATCTGGTGGAGATCTTTCTTAATTAGACTTAAATAGACCTGAAAGCCCTTTGATGTATTAAAAATGTGAAGTTTCCAGACTGTTGCAACTTGTGAAAATTATTGGGTTTGTCCTCCCTCCAGAAAAAAAGAAAAAAACCCCCATTTTTTAAAGCTGAGAAGTGATTACCTGAGGATGGAAAAGGTACTCAGGAGTGAGGAATTATCTGTGAAATCTTCTTAAGAGCAGAGCAGCTGCTCGTGGGCACGTTCAGGGAATAACCCTTAATTAGAGCAAAACCACCCAGGCATGGTAATGAGGTGCCTTTGGAGTGGTTTCACCTGGTGAGAAATATTTAAATTAGGGTAAAAAAAGCTGGTAATAAAATGTAATTCACCTTTTAATGCCTCAAACAATGGTGGAGCTGTGTGGCTTAGGGAATGGAATGGAATGGAATGGAATGGAATGGAATGGAATGGAATGGAATGGAATGGAATGGAATGGAATGGAATGGAATGGAATGGAATGGAATGGAATGGAATGGAATGGAATCTCCTGTTTTAGGGAGAAGCAGGAAAACCAGCACAGCGCTGCAGGTAAGTCAGTGTGAACACACAGGTTTGTACCTGGCCTTGCTGTTTCTGCTGAAATAAAGGTGGATTTTTCCATGAAAAGCCAATTTCTGTTCAGGGAGTGAGTGGGGCATTGCTGCCTCCCAGCCTTCCAATCTAATTAAAAATTAGTCTGAAGAAGCTGGAATGTTAAAGAAGTAGTAATAATAAATTCTCCACTGGTTTTCAAGTGCTGCTGTTCCCATTCCTGGACAGGTGAGCACAGGTGGGAGGCCCTCAGTCCTTTTCCAGCCCTGCCCTGGGCGCTGCCCTGGCCAGGTGAGGTCACGGGGTTTGCTGGATGCCAAAATTCAGTCTGGATTAAATTCACCTCCCTGCCTGGATCAAATCCTCAGAGCCCAGGGAAGCTGGTGGGGGAAGGAGCTCTGGGCTCTGTTCCTGCTGGGCTCAGCTGCACCTGCCCTGCTTTGGGGTCCCGCTGACCCCAAATCCCCCTGGCAGTGCCCGAGCTGGGCTCAGGGCTGGGCCCTGGATGGTTTTTGTGCTGACACAGAGCTGGAGCTGCAGGAGCCTCTGATTCATCCCGGGAGGGCTCACACCCAGCCCGGGCTCCTTCCCCTGCTGGTGATCACCTGGAGGGACGGGG